>NC_091470.1:332013374-332129136 GCF_036971445.1 Narcine bancroftii
CTCACTTTCACCCCTCAGGGAGTGAGGGTCGCTGGGAAGCACGGGCTTCTTAAGTGCATGATTTTGAACTAGTAAATCAGTTGAACTGAAACTCAGCTTAACTCAAGGTGTTTCTTTCGCTCACAGCCACAATCTGCAATTATCACCAAAAAATATAAAGGATGTAGTAAACAGTCAAGCATTTGACATAGCAAATTCAAACAACAATGGCGCTGGTTGAGAAATAAATATCAATTAGGAGACTGAGGGATCATTCACACTATTCTACAGATAACTGTCTTCACAACATGAATGGTAAGATTGCTTAATAATCAATTGAAAAAATATAGCATTTCTGAGACTGTAAGGTTAATTCAATACGACACTGCTCCAAATCCTGGAGTAGCAAGAATCCAACCATCAGAGCCCAGTGTAATCAGAACTAGTTCAAAAATGATCCTCTTGTGCTGTAAAATTTTAAAATTCTGGAACATAAACTACCGGTACATTACCTCCCACATAGACATTAAGTGAAGGGCTTTAAGAGTTACCCTGAGCTTCCAGGGAATATTACTTCAATTCTCTATCTTTCCAACAAAGTTCAGCGGATGTATGAGGGCCAGAGACGTGATTAAGATGTGATTTTAACTCAAATTTTGTCTTGGCACATTTGCTGCCAGACCTGCACTCTGGTTTGGAAGAACATCCCTCATCATTACTGGATAGGAATCCTCCTGGAACTGCATAACAGCACCGGGGGAGTATCTTTATTGGGAGAATAGTAGCAGTTCAAAACCACTATTCCCATAGGTGTTTAGGAGAGGGAAGAAACAAAAGAAACATTCTTTATTATTTCAGATTGGTAGCAGTTGCAGTGTATTGCATTGCAGAGTTCCTGTGGTTCTTTTCCTCTCATAATTTTTGATTCTCATTCAAACATGGCATTGTAATGAAAAAGTCTTCACCCACCTGTTAGTACCACCATCTTGGAGGTCATTCACCCTTTCTTGGCCTCCAGCTATCACAGGCATCATATCCACCTTCTCTTCCACTTAAAACATGTCCAATTTCTAAATTTGTTCAATTCAGATGGAATCTGAAACATTAACTGTTTCTCTCGCTACAACTACTGCCTGATTTGGTGAGTACTTGCAAAATTTTGTTACTTTCCAAATATCTGCAGTATTTTTATTTTACTACAGGCAGTCCCTGGGTTACAAATGAGATTTATTCCTAAGCCTGTCTTTAAGTCAAATTTGTAGCAAGTTGGAACAGGTACATACTGTTCCTATTTAGCATCAGTCAAATGTTTGTCTTAGTATAAAGTATATATTTAACATTTCTATGCATATAAAACTACTGGAGTCAATTTCTTGAAGTAGGCACAGTGTTAATGGCAACATGATCTGACTTAAAATGGTGGATAGTTTTCTTCTTATTCGAGCAGTAGTCCGTTCATAAGTATGAGTTGTCCTTAAGTTGGACATTTGTAACCCGGGGACTGCCTGTATAGCTGGTAAAATGTTCTCTCCAAGATTTATTTTGGTTGAAAGAAATACTTGGCTCCTTATTGAATCAAGTTCTTTTTAGTCAGTGACACAATAGCTCTGAAAGTATCTCTTCCTGACAGTCATCTCCACTGAACAGCTGCAACCATCCCTTGGTTTATACCAGGGATGGCCATCCTTTTACATTCCATGCATCAATTTTTTCACGCTCGAGTTCAGATGCACCATTCAACTCTTATACCCCCCAACAATTCTTGTAAAAATGTTAAAATAGACATATTTAGCATTTTTATATGATATATTGATTTAGTATAAAAACAAGATAAACATTACTTACCTTACTAACACTTTTGAGTCCATGGCGCACAAGTGTCAATTGTAAATTGACTGACAAAAACCTGTAACGCACCGCTGGTGCAGACGCCTGGCGCCTCAGGATCAAACTAGTATCAAATGTGTATTGAAAAGTTACGAAACGACTGCAGAACAAAAGTCCTTCTTTCCTAGTTTGACTCATTGAGCATTTTTAAAAAATTGAAAACAGATTAATGTGAAAGAAGATAACATTCGCCAAATGATGTGCATGCTAAAAATAATTGCTAAGTTTTAGATTTATCTCAGTATACCCATTTTTAGCTAAGTTACTTGAATTCCTGTTCTAGATTTTTTTCCACAAATCAGTTTTTGGTTAATACTTTTTGCATGATTAGGCTTACTTTTTAAAATGATCACTGATGCAACGCACCGCTTCTAATCATCTACTGCACCACTTTTCGCGAATGTGTCATAGGTTGACCATCCCTGCTTCATACAGTAAAACCCCTGATATCCGATACCTATAGGGATTGGTGGATGCTAGGTAAATGAATTTACTGGCTGCTTGAGATAGCATATCGCATGGATTAGCGAACTATAGGCAAGGTATGCCAATTTTAAATTTCTGCATTTTTTTACCCATTTATTTTCTACAATTTTTTTTTGCTGGTTGCTTGAAACATGGATAACAGGGGTTTTACTGTGAATATGAAATTAATTTCCATCTTACTCATAAACAAGCTTGAAATTATATTTTTTTATTTGGTTTGGGGAAGAAATAGGGCAATGGGTGGGTGATTTCATACAAGGACCAACCTGGTTATTACGTGGTAGTAGTAAATCTTTCCCTCAGGATCCCTGGCCGTCTTCCAGTTGTTAGGGAGCACAATGGTCTTTGGCTTTGGGGGCGAAGGAGGTGGCAAATCGAGAAGGTTGTTGACGATTATCAACTCCTGGTGGAGATTGCAGACGTAGCAATTAAAAAACAAGCTAATGACAGCCTGAGATATACTAAGACTTAGAAATGTAACAGCTGAGCACTTTCTATCCATATGGCTGACTGAAATAACTCAGAAACTGACTGAGTTATTGTAGTCTTGGAGGAATCCAGGCCCATCCAATGGGCTGTGATGGTCAGAGCTATCACTTCTGATTTGAAAAAGTAACTCCCCTTTGGAACACCTTCGTGCAAGCAGGCCCTTCAGCCCACCAGACCTGTGCTAACCATCAAACATGTGCTACTCATAAGGATCCTGCGATGATTTGATATCATGGGCACAAAGACCAATTGCTTGGGCAACACATTCAAATCTTAGGTTTGAGCAAAATCTTCAAGAGGTAAAACAGGGGCAAACAAAGGTCTTTCAGAGTATTGAAATCCATCAGTTTTCTGTTATTACATCATGTGTGATAATCCCTAGGCCTGTATCCTGTCAACTGAGATACGCTGGCAAAAGTAAAAACAAAGATTGACTTTTGCCGTATAAAGATAAACAATGGATCACCCAATCTCTATCAACTTTCTAAGACATAGGCCATTCAGCCAATTTGGTCCATTAGCAGAACAAATCCCATGAGTCCCATTATCTTTTTTTCTCTCTGTAGCTCTGTTAATGATTCCTTCTCATTTGCCAAAAGCTCAACTTTAAATTCTTCTGCCACATACCTACACGAAGATTTTTATGAACTTGGGAGAAAATAAAGCACCTGACAAAATCCAAAGAGAGGACTTGTTATCTCTACAAAGAAAGCACCAGAGATCAGGATTGAGCCTTCAAGCCAGCAGCTGGGCCACCAGTTTCAAGTATCAATATCAACTTAGAAATTCAATGGGATAGCTTGGAACCAGGATCAATCCTGCACCTTGTCATTCTGATGTGGGAATATAACTTTGATGTTAGCCAACAACTTCATCTGTAGCTTCCAAAGTCCGAATGCTACATTAGGTTGTGCACAAACTTCAGTTCTGAATGTAGTTCAAGACTTGATCTTCTGTGCAAAACTGGGGCAGAGAGCAAAGAGATCCTGAAGAGCAGACAGGGGAAATGAAGAGTGCTGCCATAGCAAAACTAATCAGCACAGGGATACATAATGAAAGTAGCAAGTGCTGGAAATTTTCACCAGATCAAGTGAAATCTGTGAAGAGAGAGAAAAACTGATCACAGGGAATAACTTTTCATCAGGACCTTTCCAGTAAAAAGCAATCGGCCTGATTGCTGAGTATTTCCAGCATTTTCCATTTTCATCTCAGATTTCCTTCATCTGCAATATTTTAATTTTAGCACAGGAATGTACCTGCTGTACAGTCTGTGGCTGCCCAGGCTGCTGGTAAGATGTGGCTGATGACGTCACGAGCATTCCTGTTGCTGGCTGTGTAACAGAACTCTGTGGATGAGTCAGGAAACACTGCTGCCCCTGGGCACATTCAGGACTTGATTGAGTGTAACTCTGTAACAAGTAAAAACAAATGGTTGAGAGTGTAGGGCCAAAAAAAGAGACAGATATGTAGACTAGTACCAGAAAGACCTCCATTCACGTTCGCCTCGTCACTCTATTGACATATTCCTCCCCTTCCCTGCAATGATTGACAAATAAGGAAAAGAATACCTGGACAATTGGTTGCGTAGTTTGTCCATAAGGAGAGGAGATGCTGTAGACGGTCTGACATGGCTGCCCTTGATAATAAATTGGTGTCTGTGACTGCCCACTGGCATACTGCTGGTGCACTGCTAGAGTCTGCTGATTGGGATCCCACACCCCATAGCTCTGTCCTGTTGCCTGAGTGCCTGATACTTGTATCACAGCCACGCTTGGATCCTGTGAAATAACACTGGGAGATTGAGGCAGATACTGCTGTCCTTGGACATCTACTTGGGGAGACAGGTGATGGACTGCAGGGTGTCCTGTTGGCATCGACTCTCCCAATAATGGCTGGGGATGATCATAGCTCATCTGTGGTGGGCACAAAGGCTCAACATTTGGCGTTGGGAGAAGTACTTTGCCAGCATTAGGGTTGACTGGGTCAACAAAAGTCTGCAGAGGGTAGCCTGGTGGGTAACTGGCAAAGTTCTGATGAGAGTTGGCATAAGTTCCACCATCATAAGGCATCTGTGAGCTGACACAAATTGGTTGTATCTGTTGCTGCTGTACCAGGTATAGGTTCTGTTTCTGGGCTTCCCTCTGAGCAACCTCTTGCTCAAAGAGTTTCCTTCGTTCCTCAGTGGAAAGTTTACTTCTGGTGTTCTTCTTCTTGGCTGGTGTTGTACCATCATACCTTTTAAACATAAAAATACAATAATAAACAGTTCAGTAAAAGAAATGCAAAAAAAAACCCTGTTAAAAATTAAACAAAAAAGCACACAGATGCTTGGGTCGAGGTCAATTCATAAAGGTGGCGGAGAAACAGGTCATGCAGCATCCATAGGAATTCAAGAGTAACCAACGTTTGGGTCCTAGGTTCTTCATCAAGTATATTCAAACATTGGATACCCTTTACTTCCTAAAGATGCTGCATAACCTGTTAAGTTTCTCTAGTACCTTTGTGAATTGCAACAGAACCTCTTTACAGCTACGATTGAGCTTCACATTTCTTTACAAAATAAAGAAACAAATAAAACTGCAGATGCTGGAGGTTTTAAATAAAAACAAAATATGCTGCAATCACTCAACAGGCTAGGCATCATTGTGGAAAGAGAAGTGGTTAACGTTTCAGATCTGAGAATGTTTATAGGAACTGGGAAAGAGAGAAAACAAGCTGGTTTTCAGTACGTCTTATTAACTGCTGCCCTGTAAACTTAGGTGACCTCTGCCACTTTCCTGCCTATCAATGCTTCTTGCAGTAAATAGAGTCACCCAGGAAAGAAGGCTCAGACCTCCCACCCAAAACCACTTGAAATCTCTTCTCTAATTTGAGACATTTTCAAAACTACTTATTTCACCCAATTTTTGTATGATGTCATTTGTAGAAAACTTTGGGACAAGCTATGGCATAAGCTATAAAAATGCATGTTATTAGTGTTTCAATAGACAGGAGTTTTTCATTGCCTTTACCAAGCCCTTCCCTGAGTGTATCTCTTATGGTTTTACACAATCAGGCTATTTTCAAGGGAATCTTATATGGGGTGGCTCTCAGATGACCTGATGTGTATATCATAGAGTCTTCAAGGAGGCAGCTCTTGAGATAGCAGGTATATTGGTTGTAGTCTGTCAAAATTCCTTGGTTTCTGATGCGGTCTCAGCTTTAGAAAAGCACAAATGCCATGCCAGTATTCAGGAAAATGGCAGACAGGAAGCAAGAAAATAAGACCCAGTTAGCTTAACAATGGGAAAAATAACCCAACCCATTTGTTAAGGAGGTAAAAGCAGGCTATTTACAAAATCCTAAAAACTATCAAGAAAATAAACAATGCTTTATTAAAGGGAAATCGTATTAGGAAGTTTTTGAGGATGGAACAAATTGGATTGATAAAGGAAAACCAATTTGATGTTTTAATGTTTGGATTTCCAGAGACATTGATAAGGGGCCACATAAAAGGTCATTTCATAAAAGTAAGGCAGAAAGGTTAGGGGCAATATATTGACAAGGATATGGGAATAGCCATCTTGCTGAAATGTCAGATACATGGGCTATTTTCAAACTGGCAATTAGTAACTAGCAGGTTGACACAGTGCTTATACTCATTATACACCAACGACTGTGTGGCCAGACACAACCCCAATGTCATTACAAGTTTGCCAATGACACCACAGTTGTTGCAGAATCACAAACGGCAATGAGGAAGCGTAAAGGAGGGAGATAGATCAGCTCGTTAATGGTGTAACGACAACAACCTTGTGCTCAACATCAACAAAACCAAGGAGATGATTGTGGACTTCAGGAGAAAGACAGTGAAACACGAGCCATCCTAATCGAGGGGCAAGAACTTCAAATTCCTGGGTGTCAACATCTCTGAGGATCTGTCCTAGAGCCCCGTAGAGAGCATTCTGGCAGCATCACTTTCTGGTCTGGAGAAGCCAACTCTAAGGACAAGAATAAACTCCAGAGGGTTGTTAACTCGGCCTGCGACATCTCAGGCACCAGATTTCACTCCATCAAGGATATCTACGTCTTAAAAAAGCAGCCTCTATCCTCAAAGACCCCCACCACTCAGGCCACGCCCTCTTCACTCTGCTACCATGGGGAAAAGGTACAGGAGCCTAAAGATGAGCACTCAGCGGCACAGGAGCAGCTTCTTCCTCCTGCACTGTTATTTTAATTTTTATAGCAACATCGTAAGATGGATATAATATGAATGCTTGCTCTATGATACTGCCACAAAACACTGAAATTCATTTCTTGGTCATGAAAATAAATTCTGATTCTCATTAGAATGATCCACCCTGTTGGTATGTATGAAGGGTAAAAACACAGAAATTCTGGAGGAGCTCAGCTCATCTCATAACATCCATAGGAGGTAAAGATATATTACCGATATTTTGGGCCTGAAGCCTTCTTCAACACGGGAGCAAAAAGCAGGCAAGGGATCTATATTAAAAACCAGGTGAAAAGGGAAGGATGGGAAAGGGAGGAGTACAGACCAACAGTCAAAATGTGCAATTGAATATGATGGAGGATAAGAAAGAAGAAAGAAGAGAATTAATAGGGGGAGGGGGCTAGTTTTTGGCTCGATGAAAGAGGGCAGAGGGAAAAGGGAAGAACGACAGAGCTAGTGGAAAGAAGACAAGGAAAAGATTGGGGGAGGGGTGGGGAAGAGGGGGCAAATGGAAACCGGAGAAGTCAATGCCAATGCCATCCAATTGGAGGGTTCCAAGATGGAATACGAGGTGTTCCTCCAATTTGTGAGTGGTCTCAGTCTGGCAGTGCTTGAGACCATGGACAGACAAGTCGGGAAGGGAATAGGGCAGGGAATTGAAATGAGTTGTGACTGGAAGATCTACGCTATTGCAGCAAACAGAGCTGAGGCACTCCACAAGGCAATCCTCCAGTATCTCCAATGTAGAGGAGACCACAATGGGAGCACTGGATACAGTAGGTGGCCCCCGCAGTTTCACAATTGAAGTGCTGATTCACTTGGAAGAACTGTTTGGGGCTCTGAATGGTGGTGTGAGCGCAAGTGTAGCACATTTTGTGGTCGCAGGATTAGATGCCAAGAGGGTGATTTGTAGGAAGGGAGATGATGAAGGAGTCACGAAGGGAGCCATCCCTACAGAAGGAAGAGAGAAGGGAAGATATGTCTGGTGGTGGGATCACGTAGTAGGTGGCAGAAATGTGGGAGGATGATAGGTTGGATGGGGAGACTGTTGGTGTGGAAGGTGAGGACAAGGGAAATCCTGTCCTTGTGTGTGGGAGTGCAGGGGGCCAGGGAAGAAGAGCGAGGATATGCGGATGATGGCCAAGTTGATGGTGGAAGCCAGGCTGAAATGTCACTAATATATCTTTATCTCCTATGGACATTACAAGACCTGCCGAGTTCCTCCAGCATTCGTGTTTTTACTACAATTACAATCTTCGCAGACTCTCGTGTTTTACTCCACAGTATGAAGGGACCAAGTTACTGCAGCCAAATTTGCTGACAATATATAAACAGTTGGTATACACTTCTGAGAAAGACACAAAGAGTTTGCAGAGGGATACAGATAATTAAGTAAATGAAAGGCTATCCAAGTTTGCATCAATTGGGTTGGTGGGCTAAGGAGCAGTAAATGGAATTCATCTCTGACAAGTTTGAAGTGCTGCACTTCAAGTCAGAACAGGGTGGGACTTGCAGTAAATGGCAGGGTGAATATTTAAAGTAAAATAAGCCAGTATCTGACCTTTATATTTTGGATCTCACTAAAAAAAATTATGTGGTTGCTTGATTCATTGCCAGCTTGTGGGATGGGACCATGCAGTGTGAAAATTGATTCTACAGATGCCTAACCTTTTATTTGAGATTCTGAAAACTGGCACTTTTTTGGGTCGATGACGTCTGCTCATCAAAGATTATGTTTGGCCCCAAACATGACCCGACTCTCGCTCAAGTCTCATGTATCCCGTCTTGTTCCGCGTTGATAATTTGAGGCATCATCACCTAATAAGTGGCCCTTTGTGGCACTCACTGTCGCTAGTTAGTGCGATGATCACTTTATAAGAGCCCCTCCCTGTCGAGCATCACCTGTGCTTACTGCATTTGCACTGTTTCAGATGTCTGAGCCAGTTTTATTTTGAAGTTTTACTTTAAAATGCTAGCGATATTATGGTCTTTTATGGCCTTTATTTGAATAAATTCATTTAACACCCCGTGTCCATTTTGTGCAATTTTGAAACATCGCATTTGCTTAAAGGGATCATCATTTTAAAATGATTCCAAAATCCAGAAGATTCCAAACAAGATTCCGGCAGGTGTCTGGTCCCGACGACCCCGGATAAAAGGTTAGGCACCTGTACCATCAGCACTTCATTTGCTGTAACTGCTTGGAGACACTACGAGAGCCTGAAAAACTTTATATAAAATCAATGGGGTGCATTTTCTGGTCCTTTTTTAAGAAAGCAAAACAGTAGTTCACATCAGCGTATGATACAGCCAATTTACAAATTCTACTGTGAAGCATAATAACTAAATGGCTGATAGCAGTCTTTGTCCAAGGCTGAAGGAACCAGAAAAGAAGCTTGCCTCTCATCTGGAGCAGATCTCTTCAGCCCTTCTCTTTCATAGGCAGAAGGAGGAGGGGAGGTTGTTGGCCTGCGTTTCTTTCGATCTTTGTTGAGTAATTTGTCAGTGTCCTTATCTTTGCCCAAGTTCACTGGAGTCTTAGGAGCTTGCAAGGCATCCTTTTGTGATGTTCCATCCCTACCTCGCTCTGGAACATAAAGGAAACAAAGAACTTCAGCTTTCTATTGCAATGCCCATCTTCAGATGGGATTAAAAGCATTAGGTAAATGGACAGTCAAAGATTGACATCAGCTCTGACAACACGCCTCCCTCCACACAATTTCTAAATCTCTTTACATTGTTATTTTTGTAGTAGCTGTTGGCAATGAAATACTAAACAGGTAACCCCTCCATTTTTTCTGGGTTACCAAATGATTTTGGCCAAGAATGGATGAGACATCAAGTCAGGGTCAACAGTTAGTTATCTTTTAATGGTACAATGAAGTGATATAGAAGTACGCTGTTGTATTGCAGAAAGGGAGGATGTTGTGGAGGGATTGTCCACTGAATCAGTGTGTGTGGAAGCCAGAAACAAATAGGGAGCAATTACTATGATGGGAATAGTCTGTAGGCCACAAAAAGGCTTTGGGACACTGAGGAGCAGATAAATAGGTAGATTTTGGAATGGACTGGCACCTCCTTATTGGATTTAGTACTGGGTAATGAACCTGGTCAGGTAACAGACTTCTGTAGTGGCAGCAATCCCGCTGGTGTAGACCCACAGGGAGTGGAGATGCAGTGTCCAGCGACTGCTGTTGGCTCCACATGGGCTTTGAACAACCTGTTGAGGGAGCTGACGGTAGTTTTATTTGAAATCCCGTGACCACAGGTCTGTGCCCAAGATGGAGCCAGTCTGGCAGAAGAGTAGTGGAGGTATAATGAATACTTTGCTTCCGTGTTCACCAGAGACAGAGAACTTGGTCAATGTAAAGTCAGTATAGAATAAGTTTATGTGCTGGAGCATGTTGAGATTTAGAAAGAGGAAGCGCTGGATCTTCTTAAAACCATTAGGACTGTTAACTTACTGGAACTGAACAAAATGCACCCCAGGTTACAACAGGAAATGAGGGAAGATAAAAAAAAAAATTATAACAGGGAGAATACTAGGAATTATTGACCAGTGGTGGGCAAACTATTAGAGACCAATCTTAATGTAGTGACTACAGTACAACTCCGTTTATCTGAAATCGGATACTCCGAATCCTCAGTTAACCAAAATTTTTTTAAAAATTTGGATAAACGAGGATATCTGAGCCCCTCATTTATCTGAATTTTTTTTTATGAGCCTAACTGACTGGGGATATCGGGCTCCTGGTGGTGGCAGTAGCAGACCTCAGGCTCCCGGCACCAGCGCAGAGGACCTTGGGTCCCTAGCAGACCTCAAGCTCCTGGGCATGAGCAGGGCCTCAGTGATCAGTAGTAGCCAGCATTTTTAAAAAAATGAGAATTAAACTTTATTTTAATGCTTAAAAAGCCTTACCTTGTGGTTTGTTGTTGTATAAACACTGTTACAAGTGATTTGCTGTTGCTACTGGGCGATTTTAAAAAAATGACCGGTTCTCCGAAAAAATTTATCCGAAGTGGGCCCAGTCCCAACCATTTTGGATAATCGGAGTTATACTGTATTTTCCTTTATAATTGCTTGCAGAAATTAGAAGGTCATTGCTGTCTATTACTCGTTCAAATGAATCTATAATAAAGTTGAGTTGAGTTTTGCACAGCTTATTAAACATTACACCCGCTACTACATTATTACAAGCCATTAAAACTGTTAGATGGCAATAAAACTATGATTAGCAAATGATTAAACGTTCAATAAAAATTGTCGGATCTTATGTCTGTATTTTCGTGAAACAAAGAAGATCAACTAAAACGTTTATCTCAAACACTCAGACAAAACTAGTTACAACCTTGAAGAAAGATGTTACTAGGAGAAGGCATGATTTATGCCAACATCTACTGGCTGCTTGCAGAGTTTCCTTGAACTTGCATTTTAATGTTTACAATGCTGTCCCTTAATTATTATTTTAAAAAAATGACCATTACAAAGAAAAAAAAATCAAACATAGTACACGTATTGGTTAAATTTCAAAAGAAAATGAAGGTCAATTAGCAAAGCTTCCTGCCTCTTATAAAAGAGAGATTTTGGCAATTGGTTTGTTTAGAAAACCAGTTTTAGTCTTGATATGAACTTGATGTACAAGTCCTCTTTTGTCCTGGATGGTATCAACAATCTTCCCCATTAACCAGGAATTTAGAGGCATTGTATGGACTATGACAATCATTCCCTTTCTCAGATTTGAAATTTCATCAGGAAATTTCTTATAAAAGTGGATTATCTCCAATTCAGCATTAATCAATTCTTTAACTGTGAGACATTCCTTTTCTAGAGTCTCAAGATTACTTTTCTTCCTTTGTGGTAGATCTCCTTGATGGATGTTATCTAATTGAAATTGAGCAGGAACACCACTTGTTTGTTTGTTCTTTCTGCTACGATTCAGAAACTATCTTTTAAATCTGAGCAACCATGTTGTTGCCCTTTTCAAACTATTCCAGGATGAGAAGTAATGGATTAAATGGCTAATTGTATCCACACTCCTTTGAGACTGTAATTGAGGCACGATTCTTCAGTAAAGAAGATTTTCAAACCTTGGGAAGCCAGATCGGCTGGATTGTTAACTGCGTTAACATATCTTCACTGCATTGACGTGAGATTTTATTAATTTTAGTGATTCTGTTAGCCACAAAAGTTTGAAATCTTGTGGTTTTATAGTTGATGTATTTGAGCACAGAGGTGCTATTGGTCCAACATAGAGTCTGTTAATTTATTCTGCAACTCTTTTTTCAACATTGCGTCCATTCTGCTTGCTATGGTAGCAGCCATCAACTCCATTCATGGGATTAGTGACTGGTTTCAATGGAGTCCGTCTGGCCTTTCCCAGTGCAAATCCTCAATGTACTTGATCCTTGTTATTATGAAGTAACAAGTAACTAACAGTTCTGTAACCGTCTTCACATGCATCAGCAAGATGATGCAATTAAGCAGATGTTCCAAAATTTGTGGGTTTGAAGTATCTGTCAACCTTCAAGTCTTCTAGCTTATGAAGATTCTGAATCCAACATGTCCTTTTCTGTACAATGAATTTTGGTATCTCATCATCCCAACCAGTCCTCTTCCTATAAAAAATCTTGCAGGATCTTCTTGGTGTTAATATTCCTAAAGGATCATATATCGAACTGATTTTTGATAGAATTCTCCTTCATATGAGAGGCTGGTCCTTCAAAATTATTCTATTTGTACACCTAACACCCTCTCCACAGGAGGCTGTCATGGTCCAAGTCCAAATTCTTCATTTCTATAGCCCTCTCTCTTTCCAGTATGGCAGCCAATACCTGGCGACTGTTACTTGTCCATTTGGTAAGTAGAAAGCCTCCTTTGTTGCAGATCACTTTCATATCATGATAAAGAGCTCTTGCTTCTTTTACTGTAGCTGTAGAAGTGAGACAGTCATCCACAAAGAAGTTATTCCTGATGGTGCTTGAGAGCTAAATTGTTCATATTGTCCTTAGCACACTTCCTAAGGGCAAAATTTGCACAATTGGCGATGAAGTCACTCCAAATAGATGCTCTGATATTCTGTATTCTACCATGTTCTGACTGTAGTCTCCATCAGGTCTTCATTTGGTACTTTCACCTGATGGAACATTGCTTCAATGTCTGCAGTAATAATGACAGGTTCTTACAGAACCTAGTTAAGACTCAGGAGCCTGTAAGAGTTGAGAATTTAGTGAAATTCCCCAAAAGGTGGCTCCAAATCAAACACCACTCTAAGTTTTATCTTCTGTGAATGCAAAAAGCACCATTTTTTTTAAACCATCATTGTGTTCCAAGATATCATCTGGTATTTTCTCTGCATATCCTTTGGATATCATATCAGACATGTATTTGGTGAAGTCTGAATGAAAGAAAGAATCTTTCTTGAATCTTCTCTTTAAATTCAGTGTACATTGTTCGATAACACTTCTATTATCAGGCATACAAATTTCCCTTTCCTTCAAAGGTAATCCAATGCAATAATGATCTTTAACCAGCTTGACAGATTTTGACACGGATTCCAAGAACAGCTGGTCTTTCTTTGAAGATTCTTGGTCGACCCTGATGCACCCAGGAAAGTTATTCTTGAACTGTTGCTCCTACAGCTTATCAAGCTTAACAATCAATATCTTGTTGACACTTATAGCCGATTGATTTTGAACCTCTTCTTTTTCCTAATGATCCATTAATCTTCCAACTAAGCATAGTTTTCATTGCGTAAGGTTCATCTCCCACATACTTTATCATAACTAGTGGTTCCAAAGCTTTTGGTACATCTGAACCAATCAGCAATTCAATCTCAAGAGTTGATTTTGTGAAAGCAAACATTTTTCAAATACATCCATGGTTCGATGTCATTTTGATATAGAATGGTTTCCTTTATGCACAGGTATAGTCTTCTGAGCATATACACCTGGGCCTTCACAAAAATAGTTACTAACCAGTCTAGCGATCTCTAGGCCTGAAACAACATTGGTTTCAATGTGTTTAACTTGACCTATTGTTCTCACAGATTTTTTGTACTTCTTCCTTGAAGATTAAGCTCATTCATTACCCCAAGGTGCAAAATAACGGTAGTGCTTCCTGGTTCAAGAAATGCATGAGTATTCAATCTTGCATTTCCTTTTTTGGCCTTGACTTGCACAGGTATTATTAAAAGTTTGCAGATGTTCGCTCCAGCCCCAGTAAAACCATTTATCGATACCAAGGCGTCTGCATTGTTTTCAGCTGCTTCGTTTTTTGACATTTGTTCCTTTTCTGTATTCTTCTTTTCCTGGAAGATACGTAGCATTTTAGGATGCTTCTGACTACACATGTCGCAGTTGAGTCTCTTTTTTCAAGTTTTGCTAATGTGTCCTTTACAGACAGCCAAAACATTCAATTTTCCTTAAAAAAAATGATTTTCTCACTATGTGCCTTCTTTTCCATATGAGCACACTTTTCCAAAGTATGTTTATCATTATAGAACAAACATTTCTTCTCAACAGGCAAACTTTCATTTTCCTTAATTTCTTTATCTTGCTCTGCCAGTGAGGTGGCAAATGTACTTTTTAAAAATTTTGGTTGAGAATATGATTTGGATTTCTCAACTTCTTTACTTACTGTTTGAGTGCCTTTGATCTTTCTGTGACAATGTCCACTTGTCCTTCAATGAACTCCACTAAATCCTCAAAAGTAGCTGTCACATGGTTTCTTTTCTGGTATTCAACAACTGAACTTCTCCAATGTTCTTTCTTCTATCTTTTATTGACTAAAAGTTGTAGCAACTATTTTCCTTTTTATTCGCTTGCAAAAATTAGGTCATTGTTGTTTATGACTTGTTCAAACAAATCTGTACTAAAGTTGAGTTTCCTATGGTTTATTAAACATTATATGAGTTACTACATTACTACCAGCCATTAAAACTTCCTTAGACGGTTCTAAAACTATGATTAAACATTCAATAAAAGTTGTTGGAACTCTTCTAATGTCTGTATTTTTGTGAAACAAAGAAGATCAAACTGAAACGTTTATCTTAAAAATCCACAGAAAACTAGATATAACCTTGAAGAAGGATGTTACTAGGAGATGGCATGATTTATGTCAACATCGACTGGCTGCTTTCAGACTTTCTTTGCAACTTGCATTTTAACTCTTACATTTAGGGACAGGATTTACCAGCATTTAGAGAAGCATAGACTTTTCCAGGAAAGTCAGCATGGCTTTGTGAGGTATAGGTCATGCCTCTCGAGCCTAACCAAATTTTTTAAGGAATTCTGTGACCCTTGTTCTTTGACATTTTTATAAATGACCTGGATGAAGTAGAGGGATGGTTCAGTAATTTTGCAGATTACATGAGGTTGACGGTGTTGTGGATATTGTAGGTTACGTTACAACAGGGTATAGAAAGGATGCAGAGTTGGGCGGAAAAGTGCCAGATGGAGTTCAATCCAGAATCGTGTGAAGTGATACATTTTGGAAGGTTAAACTTGAAGACATGGTTTTGGGAGGATTTCTTAAGTGCTGAAGAACAGATGAACCTTGAGGTCCAAATCCATAGCTCTCTCAAGGTTACTGCATAGGTTGATAGGGTAAAGAGTTTATGGTATGCTGCCCTTTATTTGTCAGGGGATTGATTTCAAGAGTCGTGAGGTAATGTGACAGCTCTATAACACTCTGGTTAGACTATACTTGGAATATTGTGTTCATTTCTGGTCAGCTCATTACAGGAAGGATGTGGAAGCTATGTAAAGTGTGCAGAGATTTACGAGGATGATGCCTAGATTGAAGAAAATATTTTGTGAGGCAGGGTTAACAGAGCTAGGGGC
The DNA here is from genome assembly GCF_036971445.1 of Narcine bancroftii. Lineage (NCBI taxonomy): Eukaryota > Metazoa > Chordata > Chondrichthyes > Torpediniformes > Narcinidae > Narcine > Narcine bancroftii. Next base: position 332,029,270 of record NC_091470.1, read on the forward strand.
TTTCTCTTTGATGAGAAGGATGAGTGATGACATAATAAAGATCTTTACAACTATAAGTCACATCGATAGGATAGACAACAAGCATATTTTTCCTGGGGCTAGTGCAGCAAACACCCCAGGACATCTGTTTAAGGTGAGGGGAGGAAAGTTTAGGAGAAACATCAGGGTAAGTGTATTTTTAAATAAACATTATTGGCACTTGGAATGCATTGCCAAGGTTTGTGGTGACTGGTACAATAGAGACATTTAAAAACTCTTGCACAAACATGTGGATACAATAAAAGTAGAGAGCTAGGGGTGTAAGCTAGTGAAGGTTTACTTTGTCATGTAGGTTTCTATTGGAGGCACAACATTGTGCTCCAAAGAGCCTATACTATGCTGTAATGCTCTATGTAAGGCCTTCATCTTCCCAGAGCAAAGTAATAGAAGAATAAAATGTTCTCACAATCTGAGGAAAAATAAAGGTTTCAACTTTGAGTGAACTGTTGAATTGGACTAGGATTGCAATATCTACTTTTTATTGCTATCTTTGCATTGAGCACATCTTAGAACATAGAACAGTACAGCACAGGAATAGCCCTATGGTCCACATGTCTGAGCCAAACATGATGTCCAAATTGAAATAAAAATCTGCTTGATTGATATCTCTCCATTCATTGCATATTCACATGTTTATCTTTAAGCTGCTTAAAGGCTACTGTTGTCTGTTTCCACTACTTCTGGAAGCCCGTTCCATGCACCTACTACTCTGTGTAAAATATTTGCCTCACTCTTCCTCTCCCTCAACTTCCAACACATGTCCTGAACGGTGTGGCACTTTGCCCTGGGGAAAAGATCCTGACTGTCTGCCTCATCAATACCCCTCACTATTTTATACACCTCCATCAGGTTGGCTCTCAGCCTCCTACACAGCAGAGAAAACAATTCAACTTGATCCAATCTTTCCTTATAACTCATATGCTCTAAGCAACCAAAATCTTTCCTTTTGAACTTCTTCTGCACCTTTTTGAGGCCTGACAAAAGATTTATATAACTGTAACACAATTTCATTCCTTTTACTTTGTAGAAAATATTTTATTTATTATTTTCCAGATGAACTCAAAACAGTTAACGACATTATCAGTATCAATGTTAACATAATCAGCATTGACGACAATTTACAATTTTCCATTTTATACAGTTTCTGCAGAGATCAAGCTCTTATTATCTCTCTTCCTCCCCAACCCCCATATTCAACACTAGATGTTTAACTAATCACAGTTACACAGGACACTAAAGACATTCACAACAAAGGGACGAAACATATGTCATGATTTTGTGGGTTTGTCATGACATGGCAGTCAGAGCCCAGGCTGCTGTATTTTCTTGACTTTACGTGGTTGGGATGAGTTGGGCATCCCATGCACCCCCCCCCCACCCCCAAATGGTTGAGGAGTAGACAGGTAAGGCAGGGTGGTGAGACACGATGGTCTACCTATAGTCGTGCTCCCATGAAATTTAAATATGGTTGCCAAATTTTTAAAAATTCGTACTTTTTCCTTAAGTTGTAAGTGATTTTCTTTAGGGGAACACAGTTTTGCATTTCCGTGTTCCAACATGTAATGCTCAGGCAGGAGCTGGATTTCCAGGTAATCGCTGTGGACTTCCTGGCCACTGCCAATGTGATCACCACAAATTGAATTTGGAATTTGGACAGCTTTATTGCAAGTCTTATGGCCATTTTATTTCCCAAAAGGAACAACTCAGGATCCTGTGAGAATTCTTTGTCTATAATTTTTCCTAGGACTTGACCTAGCTCCACCCAAAACATGTCCAGGTTGCGTGCACAAAGGTGCCTATCTCAATGGTGCATCTACAACATTGATCTGATAATTCTGATTTAGATCTGCTCAATTTCTGCAGCTTCAGGTATAGCTGGTGCAGAAAATTGTACTGCACCAGCCTGTACTGCGCGTTCATGGCTGCAGTCATGCTGGTCCAATTGATGAGCGGATCAGCACCGCTCATCAATTGCTATTCTTAAGTCCGACTCCCACCTCTGCCTTGATTTATGAAGGTCTGTTTTGGGTCCTTCTGCTTGGAACAGGAAATACATTGCCAAGATGAACTTCCGTGTGTTCCCCTTTGAATCCTGGTCTCTATATCGCTGCATTTTGGCAGGGCCATGGTTGGACCCAATTTGTTCTGTGAAACATTTTGTTTGATAAATCATACTTATTTCTGAGTTGTTTGAATGACATAGTTGCCCCCGCTCGTAACAGTCTATGCACCTGACGCAATCCGACGCCAGGTGTCCATGATCTTGTTACCTACCTTTAATGGTATTAATTTGTTCGGAGTCAGGGGTGTTTTTGGTGTCAGCCCCACTTTGATACCTAAATATTAGTTAATTTTATTCTAATTTGTTTTAGTACAAGGCTGCCTGCTTTTCCAGGTTACAATTTAGCATCCTATTTATAAAGTTCTCTGCCACCTTCTCGCCCACTATGTGTAACATAACATAACAATTTACAGCACGGAAACAGGCCATTAGGCCCTTCTAGTCTGCACCGAACCAAACACCCCTCTCTAGTCCCACCTCCCTGCACAATGCCCATAACCCTCCATCTTCTTCTCATCCATATACCTGTCCAACCTTTTCTTAAATAATACAAATGACTCCGCAGCCACTAGCCGCCACTATTTCTCCCGGAAGCTCATTCCACACGTCTACCACTCTCTGAGTAAAGAAGTTCCCCCTCATGTTACCTCTAAACCTCTGCCCCTTAATTCTTAACTCATGTCCTCTTGTTTTAATCTTTCCTCCTCTTAACGGAAATAGTCTATCCACATCCACTCTGTCTATCCCTTTCATAATCTTAAATACTTCTATCAAATCCCCTCTCAACCTTCTACGCTCCAAAGAATAAAGACCTAATCTGTCCAATCTCTCCCTATACTCTAGATGCTTAAACCCAGGTAACATTCTGGTAAACCTTCTCTGCACTCTCTCCACTCTGTTTATATCCTTCCTATAATTAGGCGACCAGAACTGCACACAGAACTCCAAATTAGGCCGCACCAACGTCTTATACAGTCTCAACATCACCTCCCAACTCCTATATTCCATGCAATGATTGATAAAGGCCAGCATACTAAAAGCCTTCTTCACCACCCTATTCACGTGAGTTTCTACCTTCAGGGAACGATGTACCGTCACTCCTAAATCTTTCTGCTCTTCTGTATTCCTCAATGCTCTCCCATTTACCACGTATGTCCTGTTCTGATTCTTCTTACCAAAATGAAGCACCTCACACTTATCAGCATTAAATTCCATCTGCCATTTTTCAGCCCACTTTTCTAAGCAGCCCAAATCCCTCTGCAATCCTTGAACACCTTCTTCATTATCCACTATTCCACCTATCTTAGTATCGTCTGCATATTTACTAATCCAATTTACCACCCTATCATCTAGATCATTAATGTATATAACGAACAACAATGGGCCCAATACAGATCCTTGAGGCACACCACTGGTCACCGGCCTCCAACCTGACAGACAATTATCCACTACCACTCTCTGGCCTCTCCCTTTCAGCCAATGTTCAATCCATTTGACTATCTCAAAATTTATACCTAAAGACTGCACCTTCTTAACTAACCTTCCATGTGGTACCTTATCGAAGGCCTTACTGAAGTCCATATAGACAACATCCACTGCGCCACCCTCATCCACATTCCTAGTCACCTCTTCAAAAAATTCAATCAGATTGGTCAAACATGACCTTCCTCCCACAAATCCATGTTGAGTGCTCCTGATCAGACCCTGTCTATCCAGATGTTTATAAGTACTATCTCTAAGAATTTTCTCCATTAATTTACCTACCACAGACGTCAAACTTACAGGCCGATAGTTGCCAGGCGTCCTCCTTGAACCCTTTTTAAATAACGGAACCACATGCGCAATGCGCCAATCCTCCGGCACTATCCCCATATCTAATGACATTTGGAAAATTACCACCAGAGCCTCTGCTATTTCCTCCTTCACTTCTCTCAATGTCCTGGGGAAGATCCCGTCTGGTCCCGGAGACTTATCCACCTTTATATTCTTCAAAAGCCCTAAAACTACATCTTTTGTAATCTCTATATTCCCCATATTTACCCAATTTGCTTTTTTTTATCTCACATCTCCCAATATCCTTCTCCTTAGTGAATACCGAAGAAAAGAAACTGTTCAATATCTCCCCCATTTCTCTAGGCTCCACACACAGTTTTCCGCTCTGATTCTCTAAGGGACCAATTTTGTCTCTAGCTTTCCTTTTACCATTAACATATTTGTAGAACTCTTTTGGATTAGTTTTCACCCTGCTTGCCATAGTTTCCTCGTACCTTCTTTTAGCTTTCCTAATTCCTCTCTTAAGATTCCTCTTACATTCAATGTATCTTTCAAACATCCCCTTAACTCCATGCTTCTTATATCTAATGTATGCCTCCCTTTTTCTTCGAACCAAGTTTCCAATATTCCTTGAAAACCACGGCTCTCTCAAACCTTTTGCCCCTCCTTTTAACCTAACAGGAACATAAAGCTTTTGCACTCTCAAAATCTGATCTTTAAAAGACTTCCATCTCTCTACTACATCCTGCCCATAAAACAAATTGTCCCAATCCACATCCTTCAAGTCCTTTCGCATCTCCTCAAATCTAGCTTTTCCCCAATTAAAAACCTCAACCCTTGGCCCTGACTTCTCTCTTTCCATAATGGCATTGAAGCTGATGGCATTATGATCACTGGACCCGAAGTGCTCGCCAACTTGTACCCAGGATGGTACATCTCCTCCCTCCAAGAGTGAGGCGATGTATCTAGAATGGGCTGCCCAATAGTATTTCTTGAAGTCTGGCATTTCTAATCCGCCCAGACTATAATTTCAGGTCAATTTTTCCATTGAGACCCTGGCCACCTTTCCATTTTATAGAAATGTTCTTACTCGTGAGAGCAAATTTTGGAAGAATCCCCGGGGAAACGCCACAGGCAATGTCTGAAAATGGTACTGAACCCTCGGCCACACTTTCATCTTAATACAGTTGACCCTGCTCACCAAGGTTATTGGCAGGGACATCCATTTATTTAAGTCCTCCTCAATTCTTTCAAGCAAGATGGTACAATTCAACTTGTATAAATTATTCAAGTTGTTATCTCTTCTAACTCCTAGATATTTGATCCTGTTTTGTGGGCACTTTAGATAGCTGTTCTGTTGACATTGTTTGTAGACCCCCTTAGTGAGTGGCTTAACTTCACTCTTTTTCAAATTAACCTTGCAGCCAGAGACCTCCCCTTAGTCCTCCAGTGTAGAGTGCAGCCTGGAGTTTACTGGGCCTGTCAGATACATCATTATGTCTTCTGCAAATAAGTTGACTTGATGTTCTTTCTGGCCTGCTCCAAAACCTCTAATGTTTGGATCTTGGTGAATGGCTTCAGCTAACAGCTCTATGGCCAATATGAACAGGGCTGGAGACAGCGGGCATCCTTGTCTACTTGACCTTGCCAGTAGGAATGCTGGAGAAGTTTGTCCGTTGGTCACAACTTTAGCCTTAGGTGCATGATACAGCGCCCTTATCCAATTTGTAAAAGTTGGTCCTAATTCCAATTTTTCCAGCACTTTGAATAGAAAAATTCAACTCCAGCCCATCAAATGTCTTTTCTGCATCCAGGGCCATAGCCAGACACCTCTCATTTCTGGTTTGTGCCAGGTGCATTATACTCAACAGTCTGCCAATATTGTCTGCTGCCTACCTCTTTTGCGCAAAGCCTTCTTGGTCTTTATTTCTTGGTTTTGGCAAATATTTTGACAATCTATTTGCCAGGGCTTTGGCAAGTATCTTATAATCTGTATTTAACAATGCGATAGGTCCATAGGCTGTTTACATCCGGTACCGCACGGATGGCAGTCTCTTCAATCTGAGGCGCATGCAAGCTCACACCAAGACACAAGAGAAACTTGTCCGATGCCGCTTTAGTTGCCCATTCAGAGCCAGCTCTTCAGCGCTTGACGTCCTGCTTTGCGGAAACTGCCAAAATGTTTGGCCTGGAAGTCAGCCTGAAGAAAACTGAGGTCCTCCATCAGCCAGCTCCCCACCATGACTACCAGCCCCCCCACATCTCCATCGGGCACACAAAACTCAAAACGGTCAACCAGTTTACCTATCTCGGCTGCACCATTTCATCAGATGCAAGGATTGACAATGAGATAGACAACAGACTAGCCAAGGCAAATAGCGCCTTTGGAAGACTACACCAAAGAGTCTGGAAAAACAACCAACTGAAAAACCTCACAAAGATAAGCGTATACAGAGCCGTTGTCATACCCACACTCCTGTTCGGCTCCGAATCATTGGTCCTCTACCGGCACCACCTACGGCTCCTAGAACGCTTCCACCAGCGTTGTCTCCGCTCCATCCTCAACATCCATTGGAGTGCTTTCATCCCTAACGTCGAAGTACTCGAGATGGCAGAGGTCGACAGCATCGAGTCCACGCTGCTGAAGATCCAGCTGCGCTGGATGGGTCACGTCTCCAGAATGGAGGACCATCGCCTTCCCAAGATCGTGTTATATGGCGAGCTCTCCACTGGCCACCGTGACAGAGGTGCACCAAAGAAAAGGTACAAGGACTGCCTAAAGAAATCTCTTGGTGCCTGCCACATTGACCACCGCCAGTGGGCTGATAACGCCTCAAACTGTGCATCTTGGCGCCTCACAGTTTGGCGGGCAGCAACCTCCTTTGAAGAAGACCGCAGAGCCCACCTCACTGACAAAAGGCAAAGGAGGAAAAACCCAACACCCAACCCCAACCAACCAATTTTCCCCTGCAACCGCTGCAACCGTGTCTGCCTGTCCCGCATCGGACTTGTCAGCCACAAACGAGCCTGCAGCTGACGTGGACTTTTTACCCCCTCCATAAATCTTCGTCCGCGAAGCCAAGCCAAAGAGAAGAGGTCCATAGGAAGTCGACCCACCGATCTCCTTTTTAGCTTTTGGTATTCCTGCTCCATTAAATGTGTTTCTTGTAGAAAAGTCAGATCCGACTCATTTCTTCTTTATCGTCCCATTCAAACCGATAACATTAAAACTAAAGTATTTTATGCACTTAATCATTGTCCTGGGGACCTCCAGATCCATATCCCCCCACCAGGCCTCCACTGCCCCACGTCCATCCTCATCCAACCTTATTCCTTCAGCTGTCTGCTGCAGCCGGCCATGTCCGTGACAAACCCTCAGAAAATAAAACAGAGACAAGGGCCACCAGCCCCCAAAGGGTAAGTAAAAGAAACAAGATTCGATGAAAGGAAGAAAAAGAAAAAGAAAAACAGACAAGGACAATATAAAATTACCCATATACTTTCCCTCTCCCCCAACCTCTGGTGACTTTACCCTCTACATCATCACCATCCCCCTCATCTCTAAAGGCTGTGCATTTTACATCCATCTGCCTCCCACACTTCCCCACCCTCACCCCTTCCCGGACCATTTTCATTTTCACAAATTCTCCCAATAGCATATTTATATCCCAAATGGTTAAATCTACTATTACTCTCTTGATATGTAAGAATGTCCAACAATACACTCTTGAGCACAACAAAATTACTAACATTGTTCATTTAGCGCTACACATATATACATTATTTCTGACAGACCAGTATCCACTTCACAAACTCCTGGACCTCTTTGGCCTCTGACAAGAATTTCCTTTCACCTCCTGGCATTATGACTTTTAGGGGTGCCGGGAACCTAAGGATACTTTTGTATCCTTTTTGCTTAGCCATCCTTTTTATTGGCTTAAATTATTTTCTTTGCTTGAGGAGAATTGCGCTCATGTCTGGGTAGAATAGAATCTTTTTTCCCTTCATCTCCATCGCCCCCCCCCCACCCCGACCTTGCTTTCACCCCAACCGCCGCTGCCCTCAAAATTTTCTCGCAATTCTGGTTATACAGAAGCTTCAACAGAACTGAGCGCGGCTTTTGACTAGCCCCTCTCTATCTCTACCAGATCCCCCAATTTTTCGTTTCCCAAGATTTCTGGGAGCCAATTTTGAAAAAGAGCTATGGGATCTCTCCCTTCTCGGCTCTCCAGAAACACTACAATCTTGATGGTATTCCTCCGGTTGTGATTTTCTAAGGTGTCAATCCTCTGCACGAGGCATCCCTTTTCCACCTCCCAGTCTCTAATTTATTAATTCTGTCCTCATTTTCATCAGTTCTATCTTCTAGTTCAGATACCCTTCCTGATAATCCAGTGAGGGCATTCTGCCATTTTGTTGTATAATTTTCCTGTCTTTTCCTTTAAATCCCTGGCCAGTCTCTCTTCCATTCTTGACAGCCTGTCGGATATCACGTAATGAGGACTCCGTGCCCCCTCCCCCATCTTGTTGCTGCAGTGGGTCCCAGGTCCTCTCCGTGATCCTCAATGTTGCTTCCTGCCTCCTCTTCACTGTCAGCCTCGCTAGGGTTGTGGCTGGAGCTGCCTCCTGATGCAGGGCTGAGGTTTCCTGCATCCCCAGGTAAGTTGCTCCCACTGCCCATCGAACTGCGCTCCTGGGTGCTCTTTGCTTGTTGTTTTCGGGGGCGGGGAAGGGATGTGACACATTCCACACTCTGAAGCATGGATCCCTCTGCAGGGCCCCTCATCTCCCAATGCTCAGCCGGAGACCACACTGCCTCTCCTCCCCAGGTCGGTCTCACCTCCCACTGTCATCATGGGTGAGCCTCATTTGTCCTCAGCAGATTGGACCTCCATCGACGGGGCCTCCCAGGCTTCGGGCCTGGACTTGATGTCACCATCTTGGCCTCCACGAGGCAGACTCAATTGGGTGCCAACCATTCTTCCCACCTTGTTGGCTGACTTCATTTGATTGATGCTCTTCTTTCCCATTGTAGCAAGGTAGGGACTTTTATTTATTTGTTTTTGTCTTTTTTTGTGCACTACTTTGACTTTTTGAACCCTTTTTAATTCTTCTGGTCCAGGAGCTCTGGGGGTCGATGTCTTACTGCTCTCTCCTCATCACATGACATCCACTTCATTGGGCGGGGCATTGATTTTCTTAAAAGCAATGAAGTGGATGTCATGTGATGAGGAGAGAGCAGTAAGACATCGACCCCCAGAGCTCCTGGACCAGAAGAATTAAAAAGGGTTCAAAAAGTATGCCATATGCCGGCTTTATCACCCTATATACTTGTATGGCCACTAATAAACTATGAACCTAGACTCCCTTCACATCAATACTTTTAAAAGCCCTACCATTAACTGCATTTTCCCCTTACATTTGACCTCCCAAAGTGCAACACCTCACACTTGCCTGGATTAAACTCCATCTGCCATTTCTTTTCCCATATCTGTAACTGATCTGTATCCTGTTGTATTCTTTGACAATCCTCGACATTGTCCAGAATTCAACCAATCTTTTTATCATCTGGATGAAAACAAGATTGCAACCTGCAGATGATATTTTTGGTTTGAAAGGAAAGATTGCAACTGACCCTAAAAAATGAACATGCTTTGCTCAGAAGCCCTCCAAATATGATTTGAACTGCAATACAATCTAGTCCTTGGATGACATCACAACACTTCTCCAGTTGTTAATATGCTCAATCACCCTAACATCCAAGTGATAAGACCATATTTTCACTTATGTAACACACATATGCATATAACACACACGCAGAAAATCACAAATTGTGTAAATATATTTTCATATAACACGTGGGCATAGTATTCTAAATTCCGACTGGCAAAAGCAATTTGCACTTAAATAGGACGAGACAAAGCACAAACCAGGATCTGCCACAGCTAATCTCCCACAACCCCAGAGGTGTCAATTGTCCATTATGTAGATGATATCCTGCTGCAACACATTAAGCTTTGGAGATTAATCAATTAAATAGGTCGAAGACAGGCTTCAGAGTTAAGCAGGATTTTAATTCTAATTGTGTCTCACATCAGACACTTGATATGTTAATATCCTCCCTCTGGGTTGGGTCTGGGTAATTAACATTGATAAGGTGCAGTGCCTTAGAAAGAATTACCTGTTTATAGAAATACCATAGCTTTCAATACAAAGTAGATATACCCAAGATCAAAATTCCCCAAGCCTGCTATAAATTGTGCCCATTCTTTCATTGCCACTATTACGTTGTCATGCTCGCTATAATATTCCTGTACTTGCTCCAAATTCCGTCTTTCTCACGGCCTCTATAAATTGTGCGTGTTCTTTTATATTCTCATATTCGTTATAATATTCCCATGCTCGCGATAAATTGCCGTCGTGTCTTTCCCACGGCCGCTATTAATTGTGCACGTTCTTTCAATGCCACTATTGAGTCTCAAAAAAGCTCTCATCATCTTCATTCCTGACGATTCTTCTTTGTGTGGTTTTCATTTCACAAAATTATTATAATCTGTAATGTTTGATGCACATAAATAATTTTAATTGTGCTTGATCAATTCTGATTGCTCCTATCAAAATTTCAAAAGCGCTCCACCTCACTCTTCTCCTTCCCAATATCATGGTCAAACTTCTTTCTTCATCTCCTATCACATTATTTTCTCTCCAGATGCCATATTTAAATATACTTCCATGAGAAGCTCCTCCTGTTCTCAATCCCAACAAGCTCCTGATTACTTATTGTCCCTTTCTATTGTGATTAAAGTTACATGACAATGAAAAATGTAAAATGCTTCTGGAAATAGAATAGAAACTAATTGATCAGTAGTTTCAAAGATCCAACAGTACATGGGGACCAAATAGTAGAAGATTCTATGTTTTTAAGTCTAATAGAAGTCACAAAAATCAACTAAATGAAATGTAAATATGTTTGCACATCAACTGTATAAAATAATGAAAAATAACTTCTTCGCAAACAAACTGCAAGCTACCCTCCATTTTCATCCCCTCAGGTATTGATCCTCACTGCTCATACGCACCAATATTTTCTCGTTCTGTTTGGCTTCGGTCCTTCTTGGGAATTCTATACACCTCCTGATTAACAAAGATTGCACTATTAGAAACAAGCATTTATATCAAACTGTCACATCTCAAGGTACTCCATTCCGCAAGTTACCCAGTAGTTAACGGTCTGGTGGCAAGGCAAAGAGTTTTCGCTACTGGGATTTAAGATTGGTTATCTCATGGAATATAATGTGTTGAAATGAATGGGTCTTTCTCAGATTGGAAGGATGTAATTAGTGGAGTGCCCCAAATATTATTCTTGGTCCCCAATTATTTACTGTTTATATTAATGGCCTGCAGGAAGAGGCAGCATAAAAAGTTTCCAAATTTGCTGAAGACATGAAAATAGGTGGAAGGGTATATGGAAGAATTTGGATTCTTCAACATGATACATCAGTTAAGTGAATGAGCAAAATCTTGACAAATTAAGTTAAATGTGGATAAAGTGGAAGATTATCAACTTTCATAAGGGGAATCAAAAGGCAAACTATTATCTAAAAGGGGAGTTATTGTAAATTACTGAAATATAGGTGTACTATACTATAATTGGAAGCAATCCAGAAGTGATTAATGAAATTAATTACAGGTACGAGAGAATTGTTTTATCATGAAAAACTAAAAATCTTGGATCTATTTTGTTTAAAGTTCAAAAGAATGCGGGGTGCTCTGATTATAACATCTCAAAGGGGCATTACAAGGTCATGGTTGTGATGTTTCCAAAAGTGAGAGAATCTTGAACAAATGGGCTCATTTATAAGGTAATGTCTCCTTGGACATTTCAAACCAAGGTAAGTTGAAAATTCTTGCGAGGGTGGTGAACCTCTGGAATTTTTTGCCCCAGAGGTTTGTGGAATAGATCATTGGAGATATTTGGAGAGGGGGAAAATCTAAGTTTTGACTTGGGATCACGTTGAATGGTATGGCAGGCTTGAGCTCCTGCTCCAATTTTTCCGTGTCCTTGTGTAGTGTTGGAAAATATATATGGCTGTCATTTTGTGCAGTCAAAAGAGCATTTGCTCTTAATTATGGGGAGCATCAGAACTCGAGTCCGAAGTTTCTATTTCTCACAAGAAAATCAGGTGGTAAATTATATAAAACATTATTATGTGAAGCAGTCTAGCACACATACTTTGATTTGATTAATATGAATGCAACTCCCTTCTCCTGAGCAAACTTGTTGATTATTCACTCAGACATTGCTTCCAAAGATTAGTTACAACTTCTCCCACCTCAGAAGCACACTGTGCCCTCTCATAAGGTGCACACCAATACCCACCTTCAAGTCTTTCCAGACATCAAGTAGCTTTATCGCCAGCTCCCTTACATCTTCAATTTTGCAAGACTGCTCCTGGCTTCGCTCACTCTCTACATCTGACACACCTTCCTCTTCATCTTGTGATGGTGTCTCCACCAAAGCTCCCTCATCTAGCTTTGTCCCGTTGGTTGCTTTCAGTGAAGGATCCTGGGAATCTTGGGGCTCTGCATCGTCACCTGGCACCTCACTCTGCAGCTCATCTTCGTCAGCTGGGAGACATGGTGATGGCTCAACAGTTGTGACAACCTCATCTTTTGTGTCTTTGACCTCAACCTCCCCATCAGAGGCTTTGCTTGTGTCCGACAACCCACTGTCCATACTGTTCTCGCTCAAGATCTTTAGTCTCCGCATTACCAGCTTTTTTGGTGTGTCACTATCAGCCTCACCACTCTGCTTCAGCCCAGGATCCTGGGTATTCAGTGGTGTTTGTGCACGGGAGGTGTTCTCACTTGAGTAGCCATCTGCCTCATTGACCTGGGGAGCCGATGCCTTTGTCTGGGCCCATCGTTGTATGATGGGCAGTAACTTGCTTTCTTCTAGCATGTTCTTTGTGGGAATTGGTAACAGCTCCAGAGTCTTCATCATCTATAAAGATAAATGTCTCAACTCAAATCAAAGCTAATTCCTCTCTGCAGTTCATTCAACTTTCACAATGTTACTTTTGAAACTTATGAGCTGAAGAATACCAAATTTCTTTATACATTTAGTCTCTCGTTTTAGAACCCATTTTTAAAAATTTTTTACACTATAAACCATACTGACCAAAATACATACAGACATTTTTCTCTTGAATATATAGTGTCATTTTCTCCCCTTTTCCCCCTTCCCTTCCCTCCCTCCCTCTCCCCCCTTCCCATTTATTCAAAGTTCAATCTACAAGTTTGATGTTATTTGCTTCATCTTCTCCCCTAGTTTAGTTTATATAGCACATTTAAAACAACTCACGTTAACCAAATTGCTGTTCAGATCATAAATTACATCTTAAACGCATCTTATTTAAAGTGCAGTATAAAATGGCTCCGCAAGGTTCAGAATTGTACATACAACATGGTAGTAATCAACAATCTCCTCAAAATGCTTGCGAGTAAAAATACAACTTCAATCTGGATTTAAAAGAGTTAAAGGAAGGGCCTGATTTGATGGAGGGAGGAATGTCGTTCCTCAGCTTAGGGGCTGCAATAGTGAAGGCACGACCTTCCCGAAGTTTGCAATTTGAGTATGGAACAACCAAGTGCCCTAAATTTGCCAATCTGAGGAGTTTTGAAGTGGAGTAAGGTGTTAGGAGATGGGTGATTTAAGAAGGGGCTAGTCCATTAATGGCTTTGTAAACAAACTGGAGAACTTTAAAATCTCTTCTGAGCCGTAATGGCAGCCAGTGAAGGGAGTCCAAAATAGGAGTGATATGGTCCCTCTTGGCTCCTGTCAGCAGCATTCGGCACAAGATGCAGATGGGATAATGACTACTAACTAATTCCCGCATATGGAAAGTTAGAGTAGTCTAAAAACGGGAGAAAATGAGGGCATGGATAACTTTCTCAAGATCTTTCGGTGACAGGAATGATTTGATTTCCAACCTTTGTGGAGGTCTTGCATTCTGGTCTTTTCTAACAAGTTTTGCCGCAAAACTGCTACCCACTGTCCCCATTCCCCCTCCTCTCTACTGTGAGATTCTATGATGTTAAGTTTCTCAATGGACCTTTCCCAACTAGAAGAATGTTTGCCCTGTAATAGAAGTAGAAAATATACAGTAGAGTCAGTTTTTTTGTAACCCTCCCCTTCCCTGTTCTATCACCACTCTAAAGGTTTCAAATGTTTGCTCACCATACCTCCAAAGCTACATTTTAATTTGAGTAAAGTTTCATCCACATCATCCCATTCACAAGTTGCAGCACAGATAAGAATCAAACTCCCTTTATACTGTTCTATTAAATAGTCCCAGGGCAGGTATAGACATGAATAAATGGTCTCTCTTTAGTTTCAGAATGCTGCTGAGGGGTTGAGAACAAATTTCTATGCTGTTGTATACTAGAACATACATTTTTGAAAATATGAAATAGGTGCAGGCCCAGGCCATTCACCCCTCATACCTAATCAGATCATGACCAAACATTTACTTCATTGTTACTTCCATGCACCAACCCATATTCATGGATTCCCTTAATATCTAAAAATCTGCTTTTCCTTGATGGAGCAAAGTGGGTGGAGTTTTGCTCAGTATTTAGCTTTCTACCATATGGGGAGAAAGCCTTTAGCTGCACAGTAATATTCCCAGCTGACTAAGAAAGTGCACAGTCAATCCACATTCAACACAGTCCAGGTAATTAAAGGCCAGATTTCTGGCTCTGAATTTTGGTTCGACATCCACTAAAAGGTGTGGTGTTTGTTGATGGCCCTATTCAAGGCAAGGGCTGTTGGAATCTATAAAATCCTTACAAGGTTTAAAGTTAAGCAAACCATTGGCTATAATAGTTACTGACATGGAAATAAAATTCATGTTATCGTCACAAGCCAAAATTATCCTCATTAGCACCAGATGAAATCCCGGAAGACTGGAGAGTATCCAATGTTGTATCTTTGCTCAAAAAGATAAATAGGGACAAACCAGGAAATTTTAAGCTCTCAAGTTTCACATCAGTCGTAAGAAAATTACTGGATAGGATACTCATGGATAGGATTTACACACATTTGGAAAGGTATAGTCAGATTAGGTAAAGTCAACGTGGCTTTGTGTAGGACTAGTCATTTCTTACAAATTTGATAGAGTATTTTTGAGGTGAAAAAGATAGTGGTTGAGGTTAGGACAGTGGAGGTGGTCTACATATTCTTTGGTAAGGTGTTTGTCAAGGTCCCTGATGGTAGGCTGATTCAGAAGATGCCAATGCATGGTGAATTGATAGTCTGAATTTAGAATTAGCTAGCCCATAGAAGACAGTCTGTAATAGTGGAAGGGCGTTATTCTGGATGGAGGCTTGTGACCAGTGGTATTGAGACACCTGTTGTTTGTGATATATGTAAAATGATTTGGATGTAGATGGAAGTAGATGGGTGGGTTAGCAGGTTTGTCAATTACACTAGATTGACACTAGATGGAGTTGTAGACGGTAGGGATTTACAAATAGGATTGTAACAGAAGTTTAACCTGCCAATTTGGAGGTGGATTGTCTACCCATGAACACGCACCGTGTAGCTGTTGCTGGTCAATTTGTAAGTGACAGATAGTTACCTGGATAGATAATGATGTCAGCACTTGCATGCAATGGCTATTTTCCTTAACCATAATCCTCCACGCTGCTGGAACGCCAGAGATTATAAGTAAGGACGGCCATTGCTCCTAGCCCCAACTCCACTCCCTGCCAGCCCACTCTGTTCCCCACCAGCCTGACAGCATTCTCACTCAGCCCCGACTCTGTGGTCTTCCCCCGGGCCCAACCTGCACCCGCCCTGGCCACTTACCTTTTGGAGGCCAACACAAGGAATATGGGATTCCTTGCGGGTCCTCCAGTGACGCGGTGAGTGCGTGACACGTCACTCACTGCGTCTTCGAATGGGCGGGAGTGCCCTTAAATTGCCCAGTCGCCGTTTGACTGGGCAATTTAGAGTCCAGTGCGTAAGGGGTTGCAAGGACCCGCAACATGGGTAGGAAACACGGGTCCTGAGCAGGCCCAGTTTTTAAACACCTAGTGTGAAGAGGTATCAAAGAATACAAAAAGATATAGATTAGATAGTGATATGGGCAGAAAAATGACAGATGGAGATTAACCTGGGCAAGTGCGAGATGATGCAGTTTAAGAGGTCAAAGGTAAGGGAAATGTATGCAGTTTATGGGAGGATTATTAAAAGCAATGTTGTGCAGAGGGATCTGGGAATCCGGGTCCACAGATCTTTAAAACTGGTCAAGCAAGTTGATAGGGCGGCTAGCATACTTGCGTTCAGTGGGTGGGGAATTGAATATAAAATTGAGTCACGTTGCAGTTATACAAAACTCAGGTCTCACAGAAAGAAGAATATAGAAAGAGGCTTTGGAAAGGGTATGGAATAAGTTTACCAGGATGTTGCCTGGATTAGAATATAGGAGTAAGGAGACATTAGACAAACTTGGTTTGATCTTTCTCAAGTTTCAGAGGCTAAAAGACCCAATGAAAGTTTATAAAATTATGAGAGGCGTAGATAGAATAGACAGAATCTTTTTCAAGGGTAAAAATGTCATATAGTAGAGGATATGTTTAAGATGAGAGGGGTGCAGGGGAGAAGTTTAAAAGAATAGAAGGTCCCTAGAATGGCTGCCAGGAGTGGTTAAAGCAGATACAAGAATATTGTTTAGGAGGCTTCTAGATAGACACATGACTATATGTGACATAAACGGTTAGCGCAATGCCATTACACACCAGCAGTCAGCGACAGGGGTTCAAATCCCGTACTGTCTGTAAGGAATTTGTACATTCTCCCTGTGTTGGTTTTCCCTGGGAGCTCCGGTTTCCACCCCCCATCTTTCAAAATGTACCAGGGGTCGTAGGTAAATTGGGTATAATTGGGTGGCATAGCTTGTGGGCTGAAATGGCCTGTTACCAAGCTATATGTCTAAATTTAAATAGGGGATGTGTATCATATACAATCAGTATTTTATTTTGATTTGGGCATCATGTTGAGCACAGACATTGTGGGCTGAAGGGCCTGTACCTGTAATGCACTATTCAATATTCTTATATTGAAATGTGTCGGGCTGCTAATGAGGCTGCAAGTCTTGACATTTCAAGGAAAGAACATGAAGTTATGGAAGCATCTATCATCAAATGGCTTTTAGCAAATGTTCCATTTCAAACACCAGGAATATGCATAAAACCTACGGACAGATTTTTAAAATCCCATTGCCCAAAGCTTATGGCAACTGATTGGTCTCTTTTAACTTTCCCTTGAGTTGATGTTAGAGCTCCATCGGCTGGTCGTCAGTCACTATTGCAGAACCAAGTCTTTCGCACATTCAAAGTATTTTGCTCCCAACAAACCTCTTAGGGAAACCAAAAAATCTTAGCACAACATACTTCAGTTTGAAGCTTAATATTATTGCTGAAATTCCCTCGGCTATCACCAAGCTCAGTCATCCAGATCCACAGCAGAGACAATCCATGATACTCCAGAAATGACTTCAAGCAACTCTGCAAATTTGTGTTCTGAAAGATAAATATAGGTTACTAATTTGCTTTAAAGAAAACCTTCACTCCAAAGAGAATTTCAGTGCTACCCTCTTTCCAAAATCAAAATCATACTTTAGGACATGTGCATCATTGGGCAAGGTCAACACATATTGCTCTTTCCCCCAGACATCCCGAGGGGTCATTCGGGAACTTTTTTGATCCAATGCAGTCTGTTTACTTAATGTTTTCAAGCCTTGTTCGGGAGGGAGTCCCATATGTTCTTGAATCTCTAGCTTGATGTGAACTATGTCTTATTCTTAGTTGTATGATGAGGTCATACCTCAGATACACGCTGTAGGCAGTTGGATGACACCAGGAAGAGTAAACAGAGAAGGCAGGCAGTACAGAGTTCCCCTGTGCCCAATCCCCTCACTGACAGGTATACTGTTCGGACACAGCTTTTGTGAGGGGGGGAAAGAGGGTAGCAGCTTTGGCCAGGTCTTTGTCAACGTGAATGGCTTAGCGGGGAAGGATGAAGTTAAGTAGAATAGTAGAGCTGGGAAACTCCATTGTCAAAGGCATAGATAAGCCTTGATGCCAGAGTCCAGGATGTCTCTTGGTGGGTACAGGATATTCTAAGGAGTGAGAGAAAGTAGTCACAGGTCATGGTCCATATTGCTACCCATGAACCAGGTATAAGAAATATGTGGTCCTCCAGAATGTGTTCATGGAGCTAGGGAGCAAGGTTACAATCCTGAGATTACTACCCATGCCATGTGCTAGTGAAGCAACATATAGGAAGATAGTGCAATTTGATGTATAGCTCGAGCTGGTGCAGGAGGGAGGGATTCAGATATTGAGATTCTTCCAGGGAGACTGCACTGGAGCAACAGGAGCATTACAACTGAACTGGAGGGGACCAATATCCTCACTGAAAAGTGTTTAATCTAGAGAGGTAGGATGGAGGAAAGCTGAGCAGCAAGTAGAGGAGGTGAGATAATGATAATTGATAGGATCAAAAAACCTGAAAGGAAGAGTCAGGTGAATGGTCACAGCGTGACTGATGGGCTAAAGTGTGTTTATTTTCATGCAAGGAGTATTGTGGGTTAGGCAGAGCCTGGACCAGTAGTTAGAATTATGGCCATTACCTAAATAATTATGGTATACCTAAATGACTCGTTATGTGAATGGTTTCCTAACTCCAAAGGAAATGGGCCAATGACAATTTTTCTCAAGCAAAATATTTCAGTAACAATTAGGTCTAGAGCAGTGGTTCTCAACCTTCCCTTTCCATTCACATATCACTTTAAGCCATCCCTTACCAATCACAGAGCACTTATGGCATAGGGAATACTTAAGGTAGGATGCGAGTTTAAAAAAAGGTTGCCCAATCTAGTAGGTGCAGATGCATGGGATCCATGGTGAATTGATAGTTTGGATACAAAATTGGCTGGCTCATACAAGATAAGATAGCAATGGAAAGCTGGTATTCAGGCTGCCAGTCTGTAGCAGCAGGGATTGATGTTAGGACCCTTGTTATTTGTTAAATGACTTGAATAAAAAAGTAAGTTTGTAGATGATACAAAGATTTGTGGAGCTGTGGCCGGGGTAGAGGGTTGTCATACAATAACACATGAATAAGATCAGTTACAGATATGGGCAGAGAAATGGCAGGTAGAGTTTAATCTGGACAAGTGTTAGGTATTTCACTATGTAAGGGGAACATACAGTTAATGGTAGGGGTCTTAGAAGTATTGAAATGTAGTAGGATCTGTGGCTGCAGATCCACAGCTCATTAAAAGTAGGCAGGTAAGTAGGGTGAAGAAGGCGTAATGTATGATTGGCTTAATTGGGCAGGGCATTGTGTATAAAAGTCAAAAAGAAATATTGCAGGAAGTATGTGGAGACTGTCAAAAGGACACAGGAATAGTTTATCAGAATGTTTCCTGGTTTAGAGGCTATGAATTATGGGGAGGAGATTAGACAAACATGGGTTGTTTTCTCTGGAGCATAGTAGGCCAAGGGATGATCTGATAGAGGTATATAAAATGAGAAGCATTAGTAGGGAGGGTGGACATTCAGAATCTTTTCCACAAGGTAATTGCGTCACACACACTAGAGGACATGTGTTTAAGGTGAGGGAGGACAAAATGTAATGGAGATGTGCACGGCAAATATATTAATCCAAGAGTGGGAGCATGCCTGGAACGGCTGCCATCAGTAATGGTGGAAGCAGACTATTGTAGTGTATGAGGCTTCCATGAATATGAAAGTGTTGGAGGGATATCTATCTTGTATAAGCAGCAGATTTTAAAATTTGATTTGAACATTATGTTCAGCAGATACATGGATTGAAAGGTCTGTTCCTGCGCTGCACTGTTCTATGTTTTAACTAGTTAAAAATAGCATGTTTCCTTTGTTAAAGTACATTGGTGCTAGTGGACAGTTTGAAAAAGTCTAATGGCTTTGTAACCACTTTTATTGATATCAACTTTACTGAATTCAATTCTCAAAATGCTTGCTGGATTTAAATGAGTATTTTCAGAATTATTAGGCAAATTAGGTTAATTGGCAAGGCCAGTATTTATTGTCCAGCTCTAATTTCTTTTGAGAAGATGTGGTGAGTGCCCTCTTGAACCACTAAGACCTCTGGCAAAGGCACTCCCTGAATGCTATTGGACAGGGATTCCAGGATTGAGACAAAATGACAAGGACCAATATTTCCAAATCAGAAAGATATTTGACTTGGATGGGAAGTTATAGGTATGATGGTCCTATGTGCCTTTTAGTTATACAGATTGCTTGTTTGGAAGATGTTGACAGAGTAGCCTGGATTTTGCACATGGGGCACCAATGGTAGTGGGTATGAATGCTCAGTAATTTAAGAGGCTGATCTAGTTGTTTCTGGTCAGTTCGGACCGCAGGGTATTGATGTGGGTGGGGAGGGCTCTGAATGGTGATGCCAATGAATGTCAAGGATAGGGTGTATAGATATTATTGATGTACCAGTGACAAAGCAACACAAAAGTACAGACACATACCCAATCCACAATGGATATAATGGAAAGCCAGTGAACCTTCCTGCAATTATGTCAACCTTAAATTTTAGTGCTGGTTATAAAGAGGTTTTATGAGAGCCACACTCTCATATTATCCACACCTTCTAGTACATTCTCATTACCTGTATGATCTTAAGGCAGGTCAACTTCTGCTCTGTTGTCTCTATCCGGACCATCAACCGTGTTAGACTGAGGACTTGATCTGAGTCACACAGGCCATCACCATTTTCCAGGAAGGTCTCCAGTTCTTCATCCACCTGACAATGAAGAGGAAAGAGGGGGTTGACCACTAGGTTTGAACAATCCTACTGCAGGTGGTGGGAATCAATGTTAACTCCCTCCCCTTTTTGAACCTCTGAGGCACTCCTGCTATGCATGCTGTGCCCTACAGGTTGAAGAAACTATATTGCTTAAGTGGCTGGCCTCAGTGGGATAAAGGGCAAAGAAACCATGCATCGTGACATGAAACCGCACCAACCTCTGCCAGAAAAACATTTGGACCTCTACAACATGGACCATTAAACACTGATAATGATAATTAAAAATTTTGGTTTGCTCTGATAAGATCTGAAATCCTGCCTCCCCGGTCCCTTAATTAACAATTAAATAACAGTCTCAACACTTCTGTATCAATGGTGTGATCTTGTGATTATGGTTGAAGAGCTCATTCATGTTTGTTTAACATGCATTAAACTTGTGAAAAGTTACAAGGATATCCAGCCACCTTGGACAATCAGGCAACTTTAGGAGAAGTGGAATGGAAAACTTTTTGTTATTTACTTTGCTAGATACGCACATGGCTGGCAAGGCTAGCACTTATTTCTAACCATCACTAAACCAACTGGTTTTGCTAGGCTATTTTAGAGGGATGAAACCTATAATTCACATGGTAGGGATTCTGTTACAAATGAGTTTTTTTTAAAAGAAATCTCAGGTAGAACAGACAAAGGGGAGGCTGTGGATGTTATATATTTGGATTTTCAAAAGGCTTTTGATAAGGTGCCTCATGTTAGGCTGCTATACATGATGAAGGCTCATGGAATTACAGGGATGCTATTAGACTAGATAGAAAATTGGCTGATAGGCAGAAAGCAAAGGGTTGAAATTAAAGGATCCTGTTCAGGATGGCTGCCTGTAACAAGCAGTGTTCCGCAGGGTTTGGTCTTGGGGCCACTGCGGTTTACAATTTATATTAACGATTTGGATTGTGGAATGAATGGTTTTGTGGCCAAATTTGTGGATGACTTCAAGCTAGGTGGCGGAGCAGGCACTGTTGAAGAAACCATAAAATTGCATAGGGATATAGACAGATTGGGAGACTGGGCAAAAATATAGTAGATGAAGTACAATGTTGAGAAGTGTTTGGTTCTACATTTTGGCAGTGAAAATAAACAGGCAGAATACTATTTGGATGGGGAGAAAATTCAGTCCTCGGAAGTGCAAAGAGACTTGGGTGTCCTTGTGCAGAGAAATCTAAAAGTTAATGCCCAGGAGAGATTGGTAGTGAAGAAGGCGAATGCTATACTAGCATTCATTTCAAGAGGAATAGTGTACAAGAGTAGAGAGGTGTTAATGAGACCCCATTTAGAGTACTGAGTACAATTTTGGGCCCCCTATCTTAGAAAAGATATGATGTTGTTGGAGAGGGTGCAGAGGAAATTTACTAGGATGATTCCTGGAATGCAGGCGCTGACATATAGTCAGCGTTTGGCAGTTCTTGGGTTGTATTTGTTGGAGTATAAGAGATCTCAGAGACACTTCGAATATTGAAAGGTTTTGACAGAGTGAATGTGATGTTTGCCTTGATGGGCGAGTCGAGGACGAGGGGTCATAGTCTTAAAATTAGAATTTATCCAATTAAAACAAAGAGGAGAAGGAACTTATTTAGTCAGAGGGTCGTGGATCTGTGGAACTCACTGCCTCACAAAGCAGTGGAGGCAGATCAATGTGAGTATTTAAACAGGAAATGGATAAGTATCTCATTAGTAAGGGATTCAAAGGATATGGAGAAAAGGTTGGAAATTGGAACTAGGTGTGAGCATAGTTCAGCTTAGTGTAGAGTCACAGAAGAGACTCAATGGGCTTAGTGGCCTGCTTCTGTTCCTTTATCTTGTGATACTTACAGAATCCTTCTTCCGAGACCGATCCTTGTCCTTTAGTTTAATCTTCCCACCAGCTGCTCGAATGCTGACCCGGTTTTCACCACCTAAGTACCCACGGCAGTTTGCTGATCCACAGAAACATTTCTGAGCTTCCTTCCTGCATACAGGGAATTAAAATATACTTCAACAGATTAAGAAAAGTTGAGGATCTTTAGGGCTCAGTCGCTTATTGGCAATAGGACAGGCAAGCAATCTGCGCATCTTGTGCTCAGCTCTTGTGGTCACACTAACCAGTGCAGAACGTTGTTACAGCCAAGCTTAAAGTTCTACCTAGACCAGTAATGCATCTTTGGCCATGTACACGAGCTTGATAATTGTCCCTGGGAAGCCTTAGAACCAATAAAGAAGTGATCAATTACATAGTTAAAGAAAGCACACCATGACCAAGATGTGCATGACAGAGGTTGTAGCTGAAGACCCTCTGCAATCTTCATGGTACCTGGGGTCCCCCAACAGTGGCTCCCAACTGCATGAGATCCAGGGATAAGGTGCACTGGAACCTTACAGAATCCAGTCCGAATCTCTGAACCTTCAGAGTCCAGAGACTAACTAAGATCCAGGTGGACTGTATAGGTGGGCACTGGCCTGTCATCAGTGGGTATGTCTATCACTGTGCAATATTGTGGCATAGGCCTCTCTTTGCATAACAGGAAAGTGGTGTAATGTCAGATAAAGATTGCATCAAATCAGTACTGTTCTGGTAGAACAGGTCTGGGAAGGTGCAAGGGAGTATGGGAGATGGGATGAATTGAAGCAGAGGAAGACCAATAGTAGGGGGAGGGGCAGAAGGATGAGGCACTGAAACGAACAGCAGAGAGCAGTAAGGAGCAGTGGGTATGAGGCATTAGACTGTACTGAAATGACAGATTTCATCTTGATATGTACTCAGTCGATAGTACACATTGCACAATCAAAATGACAACACCTGTATTGCACGTGTTTTTGTCTTTGAGACAAGAGGCAATTTTGAAGAACACTGTACAAAGAGAAAAACACTGGCATTTCAACAATAGAAAAGGCCTGTTCAAGAATCTTACCCATATCTCTGAAACTGGTAATCAAAGGTTAGTTCTGTTCCAGCAGGAACTGTCTTGGTTGTGAAAAATCCGACCCGCAGTTGACCATTCACTGTCCACTACAAAGAAAAAAAATACACGTTCAAAGCATCCTTGTAAAAAGATAAAATTGGGAGACATTTATTCACACTCATATCCTGTCCGAGCAAGAATGTGTGGGTTCAATTCTCACTACAGAGAATAAAAACATGAATCAAGTGGAGGCTATTTTAGTAAATATATTTAAGACAAGGTCAGATAGATTTTTACATAGTAGGGGAATGAAGGGATATGGGAGTAGGTAGGTGAAGTTGAGCCTATCATCAGATAAGCCATGATCTCACTGAATGGCAGAGCAGGCTTGATGGGCCCAATGCCCTATTCGTGCTCTTATTTCTAATGTTCTTATACTTTGCAGATGGACATTGAACTGAGACTGTCTGTTCACTTGGGTGAAGGTAATAGACACAATGACATCAATCAAAACACCAGAAAGTTGTGTGGATTTCTGCAAAATTATCCATTAATTAACAAATACTGTAAATTATAATGATGAGGTCATTTCTCTCATTCCTGAACCTTGGGTCTACTACGATATTCTATTTTTCATCAAAGTGTTCGTGCTTCAAGAATAATTCATTGGGTGCAAGGATCTTTGGTTCATCCTCAGACTGTGCAAAGAGCTACATAAATGTAGTTACCTCTCTTCTTAGGATAAATGATTTACCCAAAAAGCAATGAACTGGAATAACATGTTTATAGATTATTTTAATCCATTTTGGAGAGCTAGGGCAGGGAAGGCAGAATGTCACAGCCTACAGACCCGCTGCCTCATATCTAGTGACCTGGATTTGATATTGCTGCTCTTTGTGTCGAGTTTGAATGTATTCCCTGTAAGCACAGTGGTTTCCTCTAGGTAGTTGTTCCTTTCCACATCCAACTTTGTATTGACAGGTTAATTGGCCCAGCACATTCCTCTGTTGTGAGGAGGAGTGCCGGGCCTGGGAGGAGCGCCGGCCCTGGGAGGAGCGCCGGCCCTGGGAGGAGCGCCGGCCCTGGGAGGAGCGCCGGCCCTGGGAGGAGCGCCGGGCCTGGGAGGAGCGCCGGCCCTGGGAGGAGCGCCGGGCCTGGGAGGAGCGCCGGGCCTGGGAGGAGCGCCGGGCCTGGGAGGAGCGCCGGGCCTGGGAGGAGCGCCGGGCCTGGGAGGAGCGCCGGGCCTGGGAGGAGCGCCGGGCCTGGGAGATTGATGTCCTGGTTATCATCCTCCCCACCTACCCCAACTCACCAGCCTCTGAATTCAACAAACCCTTCTTCACAACTTCCTCCACCTTCAAAGAGATTCCACTACCAAACACATCTTCCTCTCTCCATCCCTTTCAGCATTTCACATGGCGAATCCCCTTGATAACTCCTAGTCTAAGTTTCCATTCCCATTACTATGCCACTATCCTTGCAACCACTGGCAATGCAATATTTGTCCTTTTGTCTCTTCTCTTCTCATCACTGAGGGACTCAAACAGCTTTCCAGGTAAGCCAGTGAATCACTTGCTCTTCTTTCAATCTCGTGAACTGCATTTGGTGTTGACAACATGTTCTCCCATACTTCGATTAAACCAATCACTAATTGAGTCACTGCTTTGAGGAGTACCTGCATTCAGTCCTTTGAGGCCACTCTGAGCCTCCTTTTGTCAGCTATTTTAAATTTCCATTCACTTCTACTCTGACTGATTGGTCTGTGGCCTCTTGCACTGTTACGACGATGCACAACACAAGCGAGAAGAATAGCACCTCATTTTCCATTCAAAGATGCTACAGGTTTCTGGACTCAATATGGAAATATAAACCAGAATACTTGATTTCCCCATTTGTATCATTCATCAATCAGTGATATTGGCTCTGTTGGTTGCTTTTTCTCTTTCTTTTCTGTAGATGTGGAGGACATACAGGCCTGAATTCCTGGGTCTGTCTTCCTGGTCTGCATTTCACAACTTAAATTCTTTAGTCTATTGTCTATGTTCTCACTGTCTAACAGCTTTCTTTTACCTATTGAACAGGTAACCTTGTTTACAAATTATCCCCATGATTACACCAGTTTTACCACATCAAAGATATCTCTTTCCTGCACCTAAGCAAGTTTCTTTTCTCTACGTTCAGTTCTGATGAAGGGTCTTCAACCTGAAACGTTAGTGATACTCTTCCCACAGATGCAGTCTGACCTGCTGAGTGCTTCCAGCATTTTCATTTTCTTTAATTTTGTATTTCCCACATCTGCAGTTCTTTTGATTGGATTGACTCAATGGGTCGAATGGCCTCCTTCAATGTTGCATGAAAATATGGTTGAGTGTGAAAGGAAAGAACTCCTGAAATTCATTGTTCTATGGTTCAAAACAAGATTGAATGGTGTAAACAAACTGAACTGCACAGTAAGAGGTAGACCCTTGCCATCTTAGGGAACAACTGGCAACACTATCTTGAACAGTGTCACACCTGGGAATTACCTTATTGAAACACATTTGGTTTACAAAAGGTTTCTTCAGCCTTTCTGTGGTTCTCTGGGCACAGGCAAGTGCTACCTAACAGAGCTATTTAACCACAAAATGGAATCATGTCATATATTTCAATACATGTGTATCTACATAACATAAATCATCATTCAAGTGAAATACTCATTCAGTAAATACTTGGGACACAAGCCTGTTTTATTATGTCAATATTAACTATTAAATTGCTAATTATTAACTGCTTAGATTCCTACTGGTGGTGAAATTATTGGACAATGCAGAACTAGAATGTTGTAGTTTCAATACCAATTTCTGGAAATGGAAACATGCTGCTGTATGATTAAAAAAACATGCATTTGTTGCCACATCAGGATGCCTCAGACCATTTTCCATTCAAAGTACTTTGACATTGTTTCCTTTGATTTTCTAGTGATGTCTGAAGCAGCCACATTATGAGGTGACAAGTCATGATGTAATGAATAAAGATCACCCACAAAATAGCAGGTAAAGAAAACAATACCCCTAGACTACGCATGATTTAAATGCTCGGAATATCTCTGATCTCAAAACTAATGTATTCCAAAACATTCAGATGCTGTTAAAGATTGGAAAATATAGAGGTATATAAAATCAAGTGACGAATACATGTTTATCTTTTCCATAGGGTTGGGAGTCTAAAACAAGAGGGCGTAGGTTTAAGATGGAAAGGGAAAGATTTAAAGGAGACATGAGTAGATATATGGAATGAGCTACCAGAAGAAGCTGCAGGGGCAAATATGACAATTAAAAATTTGGAGAGGAATATAAGATGGGGAAGGTTAAGAGAGATTTGGGGCAAACACAGGGAAAGGGACTAGCTCAGATTAATAATTTCATTGGCATGAAGGAGTTGGGTCAAAGAACTTTTTTTCTGTGCTGTATAGATCCATATCTCTAAAGAATAAAAATAAATGAATAATTGAAATACTTAAAACATTTAAGCAAGTTTTAAAGGGGGAGATTGTTTGAAACTTGACCAGTTCACCTAGAAGCTGCTCTTCATTCAAAATATTTAAACTTGCTATTCTTGGACCAGTTATAACATCATGCATGTTCATTGTAGGTGTAACAGTTGGGAGCACATTCTGCAAAATGGATTGTGATTCTGGATTTTCAGGTTTATGCAGGATATTTTAATCGGGTAGGCAGGAGTCTTGGGGGGTGGGGGGTGGTTGGGGAAATTAAAATGGAAGGAATGAGATATATTTTACAACGATATTTGATTTACTTTTTCTATTTGCTCACCTTCTGGGTTTCACAATTGGGTTCACAGCTGTGGTTCATGAAACGAGAGCAATTTCCTTTCAGAGTTGCATCAATGATCTAGTGAAAATATAAAAGTGACATTTTCATACATAGAAATTGTTGGTTGCTTTCAAAATTACAATTACAGTGACATCTCACTGACAATTATATTCAGATGGATTTTGCCCGAGTATGTTTTGCATTCTTGGAGCTGAACATACAACTGATGTGTCTTTTAGAATGTAGAACAATAGAACACAGCCTAGGCCCTTCAGCTCTTGATGTTGTGCTAACCTATATAAACTTACTCCATAATCATTCTGACCCTTCCTTCCATCACACTCATAGCCATCTATTTTTCTTACATCCATGTGACTATCTAAGAGTCTTTTAAATGTCCTTATTGTATCAGCTTCCACGACCAACCCTGGCAATGTGTTTTTGACATCCACCAGACACCATGTAAAAAAAATCTACCTCTGACATCTCTCCTAAACTTTTCTCCACCAACCTTAAACTGATATCCTCTGGTATTGGCTATTGCTGCCCTGGGAAAAGGTGCTGGCTGTCCATTCTATCCATGCCTCTCATAATTTATTATGCTACCTCTAATTCTCAATCGCTCCAAAGAGAAAAGCTCAATCTTGCACAACGTTTCCTCTCTAATCCAGCCAGGATCCTGGCTTATTTCTGCTGCATGCTCTCTACAACTTCTATATCCTTCCTTTAATAAGGCAACCAGAACTTGAAGCAAGGTCTAATCAAAGTTTTATGGAACTGCAACGTGACCGCATGATTCTTGAACTTAATCCCTTGACTAATGAAGGCCTGCACACCACACGTTTTTTTAACTACCCTATCAATTTGTGCATCAACCCTCATAGATCTATGGACTTGGATGCAAGATCCCTCCACATTGCTAAGAATCCTTGTACTCTACCTTCAAGTTCGATCTTCCGAAGAGTATCACCACACTTTTCCAGATTGAACTCCATCTGCCACTTTGCCCAATTTTGCATCTGATTGATATATTGTTGTAACCTAGGACAACCCTCTGCACTATTCATAAAACCTTCAACTTTAATATCATCTACAAACTTCTTCATCTAAGTAGTTTAGAAAAAAAAATTACAAAAAAAGGGGTCCCATAACAGATAGATGTCCGTGAACACAAGAAAATGCTGAGCCTGCTCCGCCATTCAATGAGATCGTGGTTGATCCAAAGATAGGCTCAGCTGCGCCTACCTGCCTTCCCCATCTCTTAATTCCCTTACTTTGTAAAAATCTATCAAACCTTGTCTTAAAATATATTTACTGAGGTAGCCTCCACTGCTTCCATGGGCAATGAATTCCATAGGTTCACTTCACTCTTGGAAAAGGAGTTCCTCCTCATCTCCATCCTAAATCTACTACCCTGGATCTTGAAGCTCTGTCCCCGAGTTCTAGTCCCCCCCCCCACCAATGGGAACAACTTATTTACCTCTATCTTAACTATGCCTTTTCATGATTTTATATTTCTATATCCCCTCTTCTAAATTCAAGCAAATATAGCCCCAGATGACTCAATCTTTCCTCACAGACTATCTCCCTCACATCAGAAATCAGCCTGCTGAACTTCCTCTGGATCGCCTCCAAAACCAGTACATCCTTCCTCAAGAAAGGAGACCAGAACATCATGCAGAACTCCAGATTAACTCTTAACAGTACCTTGTACAGTTACAGCATAACCTCCCTGCTCCTAAATTCAATCCCTCGAGCAATGAAAGCCAACATTCCATTTGCCTTCTTGATAGCCTACTGAAATTGCAAACCAACCTTTTGATTCATGCACAAGCACTCCAAAGTCATTCTGTACAGCACCATGCTGCAACGGCTTGCTATATAAATAATTCGGAACTTCCATTTTTCCTTCCCAAGTGGATAACCTCACATTTACTAACATTGTACTCCATCTGTCAGACTCACTTAACCTATCCAAATCTCTATTCAAACTCTCCGTATACTCTGGACTTTGCTTTTCCATTCAATTTAGTGTCATCAGCAAACATAGATACACGACACTCTGACCCTTCTTCTAGATCATTAAAGTACAGTGGCCTCCATAATATTTGGGACAAAGACACTTTTTTTCCTTTATTTGCCCGTGATCCACAGTTTTAAATTTATAATCAAACAATTTACATGATTAAAGTGCATATTCCAGATTTTATTCAAGGTTATTTGTGTACATCACACATGTCAAACTCTGGCCCGCAGGCCAAATTTGGCCTACGATATAATTATATTTGGCCCGCAAGATCATTTCAAAAATGTATTAGAGGTGGCCCGCTGGCCGCCGCGCCAGTATAGCGCATGCACAGTAATACAACAAATCCCAGAATGCATTGGCGTAAGCCCGCTAATCCCCCCCCACATCCTCTGTTTATGTTGCAGGGTCTCACCGTGGACTCTGGTTTTGGGGCCTGGCCGGTGTCAGGGGAAGCCAAGGCCACTTCCCAGCGCCCGGAACCGGAGGCCTCGGGCCTGACCTCGCCAGGACCGTTGCCCACTCCCCCTCCCTGCCGCAGGCTGACCCGCGACTCACGGTGATGGGGCCGCTGATCCGCCGAGATGCCGCCCTGCAGCGAGAGCCGATGCCCCCGCACTGTCGTTGTCCAACCCGATCGCCCGCAAACCCCCGCCCTCCCGCACACAGGCCTGAGTAAGGATTATGAACTTTAATCTCAGGAAAAAACGATCTTCCAATAGTTTCATGTCACAGTGATAAATATATTCCTGGTTAAAAATGGTCCTGCACTTGGATACAAGCTCATTAGGCATAAAACTTGAAAAGTATGTAAATCAAAGGATATCTGTACCAATGGAAAAAGGGCATGGCAAATAACCCTGCTAGAGTTCATGCCCACAATCAGTCACCCATTTGATTGTTTCAGGAATCATGTTATTCTCCCATATTCTCAATAGCCCTCAGATTTTACTATTCGACAGCACACTAGCAACATTTGACAAATCCTCTATAGAGAAATATTATTTATTGAATATTTTATTTCTCATTTGCTTCTGGAAAGAGTTTATCCAAAACTATTATTAAACATTTATTTTAATAAGAAAAAGTTTAACATTACATATGTTGAAAGAAGAGAAAACATGCAGATGTTGTTGAAAATTTTCAATAAATATTTAGTTCGGCCCTCGACTTAGTCCAAGTTTTTAATTTTGGCCCTCCGTGAATTTGAGTTTGACACCCCTGGTGTACATTTTGGTTTGACCATGTAGAAATGACAGCACTTTTTATACATAGTCCCTTATTTCAGGGCACCATATTTGGGACATAGCAATGGGATGTATATTAGACATGTTTAGTAATTTTTTGCATATCCCTTGCATGCAATGGTTTTTTGAAGTCTGTTATTCATAGATATCACCAGTTGTTGAGCTTCTTCTCTGGTCATGCTCTGCTAGGCCTCTACTGCAGTCATCTTCAGCTCCTGCTCATGGCTAACTAGTAGGTTGCATCTTGCAGTATAGCCTCTGTATTTCTGATCATGAGGTCTTGGGGATTTTTCTTCATTATGATAAGAATATTTCTGACATCAGCAGTAGAGGTCTTCCTAGTTTACCAGTCCCTTTGCGATTACTGAGCTCACCAGCATGCTCTTTCTTCTAATAATGTTCCAAACAGTTGATTTTGGTATCTCTAAGGGTTGGGTGATGTCTCTTACTGTTTAATTCTTGTTTTTCAGCCTCATAATGGCTTCTTTGACTTTCACTGGCACAGCTCTAGTCCTCATGTTGGAAAATGGCAACTAGAGATCAAAAGCTTAGAAGCAAGCCTAGCTCTCTTATACTTTCACCAATGAAGTAATTAAACATACCTGAGTAACCACAAACACCTATGAAACCAAACTTTCCAAACATAATGGTGCCCTGAAATGGGGGAACTTGCGTATATAAACCACTGATATTTTGTTCCAGATGCCTCGCTTTTTCTTCAGTAATAGCTTCAAGCATTTTCCCAACCACAGATGTTAAACTAACTGGCCTATAGTTTCCTGCCTTCTGCCTATATCCTTTTTCTTTAAAAACACCCTCTGCTTTCCGAGGACAAGCCAATTTTGAATCCACATGGCCAAATTTCCATGGGTGCTATGTCTCATCATTTTCTGGCCGAATCTACCTTGTCAAACACCTTACTAAAATCCATACACACCACATTCACCTCTCACCTTCATCAATTTATTTTGTCACCTCCTTCAAAAACTCTATTAGGCTTGTGAAGTACGACCTGCCCCTCTCAAAGCCATGTTGACTACCCCTAACAAGTCTATGCTCCTAAATCCTTTCCCGAAGAATCCTCTCCAATAGTTTTCTTATCACTGACAGAAGGCCCGATGATCAATAATTCCTGGAACACTAAGTTTTACCTTTCTGGTATCATTTCTGAGCTTATGGAGGACTAAAAGATCATTTTCAAAGCTCCAGTAATCTCTCCCTTTGCTTCCCATAGTATCAGAATTTATTGTCATGAACAAGTCATGAAATTTGTTGGTTTGTGGCAGCATAAAAGTGCAAACATTCATATGAACAACTTTAAAAGTAGGGCACTAAAAGTTAAAACAAGGCAATGTATTTGGTTCATTAATCATTCAGGAATCTGATGGCAGTGGGGAAGATGTCTTTATGCGCTGAGTGCTCGTCTTTAGGCTCCTGTATCTTTTTCTTGATGGTAGCAGAGTGAAGAGAGCATGGCCTGGGTGGTGGGGGACCTTGCGGATAGAGGCTGCTTTCTTAAGACACTGTGCCTTGTAGATGTCCTTGATGGAGTGAAGTCTGGTGCTCGTGATGTTGCAGGCTGTGTTAGTAACCCTCGAGTTTTTTCTTGCCCTGAGTATTGGCACCTCTGCACCAAACAGTGTTGCACCAACCCAGAATGCTCTCCATGGTAAACCTATAGAAGTTTTTGAGAGTCTTTGGTGACATATCAAATCTCCTCAAAAACCTCACGAAGTATAGTAAAGTATAGGTGCTGGTGAGCATGGAGGCTCCAGAACAGATTTTCGGAGATTTTGACACCCAGGAATTTGAAGTTCTTGACCCTCTCCACTACTAAGGCCTCGATGAGGACTGGGTCGTGTACTCCTGACCTCCTTCTCAAGTCCACAATCATCTTTTTGGATTTGCTAACGTTGAACACAAGTTTGTTGGTATGAAACCATTCTCTGAGCTATTCTATCTCCCTCTTGCATGCTTCCTCATTGCCATTTATGATTATGTCAATGAGTATGGTGTCATCAGCAAAATTTGTAGATAGCATTGGAATTGTGCCTGGCCACGCAGTTGTAGGTGTAAAGCAACAAGCTAAGCGTGCAACCTTGAGGTGTGCCTTTGTCGATAGTCAGTAAGGAGGAGACTATGTTTCCAATTCGTACTGACTTTGGTTTTCCATTGTGGAAGTCAAGGATACAGATTCAGGGTGGAGGGGAGGTGGTGGGGGTGCAGACGCCCAGGGATTGGAGATTCTTGACCAGCACTGAGGGAATAATAGTGTTAAAGGCTGAGCTGTAGAAGATAAAGAGCAGCCATATGCATGTTGCTGTTCTCGAGATGATCCAGAGCTGCGGGGAGAGCTAGCGATATTGCGTCTGCTGTAGAGTGGTTGTGATAGATATGTGTTAATTCTGGCCATTACCAACCTCTCATAGAAGATGTTAGGGCTACTAGACGATAGTTGTTGAGGCAGCTCACTCTGCTCTTCTTGGGCACCAGGATCATTGATGCCTTTGAAAGCAGGTGGAAACTTCTGACTGCAGCAATGAGAGTAACTATCTCATTTAGCCCCTGAGACATCTATCCTAACATTTTTCAGTAGCTCCAACACATGCTGATCTCTCCCTGGTGAGCACTGAAGCAAAGTATTCATTAAGGACCTCCCCTACCTACTTCACCTGCAGGGACATGTTTCCTACTTTATTCCTGAGTGATCATACCCTTAGTCTAAGCATCCTCATGTTCTTTGTACAAGAACCCCTTTGGTTTTCCTTAATCCTTCTTCTCAAGGACTTCTCGTGTCCCCTTCTAACTCTCCTGTCCTTTCTTAAGTTCCTTCGTAGCTACCTTACAATTCTCAAGAGCCTGCCTGATTTTTACTCCCTAAACCTTATGCCTGCTTTGTTCTTCCTCTTGACTAAATATTCCACTTCTCTTATCAACCATTACCTTACCATCCTTTTCTGGTCTCAGTGTGACAAACCTATCCAGAACCCCATGAATGTGGTCCCTAAACACATTTCTGCTGTGTCTTTTGAGGATAATTTCCCATGCCCTGACAAACATCTCACAATCCTTCACAGAAAATTATGATCTACTGAAGAGTACTCACAGTACTGTTGGAAAATACTCCACATTGTAAGATTCTTCCCTGTCTTCTTGTTTATTACTTCACTAGCATGTGGCACGGGTAGTAATCCCAGAATTACAACCTTGGAAGTTCTGTTTTTCAAGTTACTTCCTTGCTCCCTGAACTCATTCTGTAGATCCACATTTCCATTCCTACCAATGACCTCCAGGTACTCTTCCTCACGCCCTTGCTGCAGAATGTTCCGTACCTGCTCAGAGACATCCTGGATCCTGGCAGCAAGGAAGCAACACATTATCCTGGAGTGCTGCCAGAGAAATATCTATCTATGCTCTTGACTATGGAGTCTCCCACCACTATCCTCCTTTACCCTGTCCTCCTCCCTCAGCAGTATCCAAAGTAGTATACTTGTTACTGATGGGAAAGGCACGGGGGACTTTGTCCTTGTATTTTTCCTAGTGGTCACCAAGCTTCCTTCAGCATGTACCTTGGGCGTGGCCACATTACAACAACTGTAATCTATGACTTTTCTTGCCTCAGATGGCACTATGATCATCTAGCTCCAAAACACATTCATTGACGAGTTGCAACAAGACATGCATCCCATTGATGTAGTCCCCAGAGACACTAGATGTATCCCAAATTCTGTAGGAGAAAACCTCTGCCCTGATTGACATCCTAACTGTGCAGTTTAATATATGGCTAATGAGCTGGTACAGCAGCAAGGATTCCAGGGCTCTGTTCCAGGCAGAAGTGGGGCCTGTTCAAGTGCTTGCAGCTGAACTGGAGGGGACCAATATACTTGCAGGGAGGTTTGCTAGTGCTACTGGGGAGCACTTCAACTAGAGTGGCAGGAGGGTGGGAAGTTGAGCAGCACAGCCACAAATGGAGTTGAGAGGATGCTTGGGTAAGCAAGCCTGAAAAGGACCTGAATGGCAAATGATCATAGAAATACGGAGAAGCTGAAATGTATTTATTTAATACAAGGTGTATAGCGGGCAAGGTTTTTGAACTTAGAGCCTGGATCAGTTTTGGAATTATGATGTTGTGGCAATTACAGAGACATGGCTGCAAGAGAGACAGATTTGGCAACCTATCGGGTTTTGTTGTGTTGGACAGAAGAGAAAAGGAGGTAATTTAGCAGAGGGATGGGAAGCTGAGCACTACGACTGAAGAAGGGGAAAACACCAGTAAAGCAAAGATAGCATGCAGCAAAAATAATAGCCAGAGGGATGACAGAAACTGGCCTGAAGGTATTATACTTAAAACGCACACAGCATTAGAAACAAGGTGGATGATCCTACTGTATAGCTACAGATTGGAGAGTATGATGTTGTGGCCATTACTAAGTTATGACTAAAGAATGGATGTTATTGGGAGCTGAACATAGGGTAGGTGAGTAAGCAGAGGGGGCAGCGTGGCTCTGCTGGTAAACAACAATATTAAATCTTTGGAAAGAAGGAACATAGGATGTTAAGAGGTAGAGTCCTTAAGGGTTGAGTTAAGAAATGGTAAAAGGATACTAATACAGTTATATACAGGAGTCCAAACAGCAACTAGGATGTGGATTTTAAAATGCAACTGGAAAATAGATAAAGCATGTCAGAAGGACACCCTTATGATAATCATGGGTGATGTTAACCTGGGAAGGTCAGG
Organism: Narcine bancroftii; assembly: GCF_036971445.1. Lineage (NCBI taxonomy): Eukaryota > Metazoa > Chordata > Chondrichthyes > Torpediniformes > Narcinidae > Narcine > Narcine bancroftii. Next base: position 332,064,767 of record NC_091470.1, read on the forward strand.
TCGGTATGAGAGAGAGTTTATGGAAAAATTATGGGATGGTTTTTGAAGCAGCTTGTTGATGAGCTCACCAGGGAAGTTGTTATTCTGCATTGGGTGCAGTATAATGAACCAGACATGATTAGTGACCCTTAAGAGGCAATGATCACAATTTGATTGAGTTCACTTTGAAATACGTAAAAGTGAGGCTGAAGTCTGATGTGTCGGTAGTTCATTGGAGAAGAGGAAGTTAGTCATATGAGAGAGGAACTGGCCAAAGTCAATTGGAAAAGCACACTAATGGGGAAGACAGCAAATCAGTTTTTGCAAGAACCGAGGAAAGTGCAGGGCAGATATATACAAAAAAAAAATTTGCAAATGGAAAAATGAGACAATTGTGGCTGATGAGGGAAGTTAAAGCCAAAGTAAGAGCAAAAGAGAGGGGGCATACAAGGAAGCAAAAATAAAAGGGAAGATGGAGGACTGGGAAACTTTAAAACAGAGAAGACAATTAAGAAGGTGATTAGGAAGGAAAAATTGAATTATGAAAGGACGTTAGCAAATAATATCAAAGAGAATACTAAAAGCTTTTTTAAATGCATAAAGTATAAAAGAATGACAAAGTAAATATATAACTGATAGAAAACAACACTGCAGAAATTGTAACGGGATACAAGGAGATGGCAGAGGAATTGAATGAATATTCGGGATCAGTCTTCACTGTAGCATACCGGATTCTCTGCAAAGAGAAGTGAATGCAGTCAAAATCACGAGATAGAAGGTACTAGGGAACTACATGGGAGGTCCAAGTGTAGATATATCTCCTGGACCGGATGGAATGCACCCTCAAGTTCTGAAGGAAGAAGCTCTAAAGATTGTGGAGCCATTGGTAATGATCTTCCAGGAATCAATGGATTCTGACATCGTTCTAGTGGACTGAAGATTGCAAACATCAGATGTTTGGGCTGCTTCTTAGGGTGTAAACAAATGATTTGGATTATGGAATAGATGGCTTTGTGGCTAAATTTGCAGATGATATCAAAATAGGTGGTAGGTCAGGTGGCGCGGAGGATATCGAAAGCCTGTAAAGAGACTTGGTTAGATTATGTTGGAAAGTATATGGCCAAGCACTTTGGTAGAAGAAATAGATGGACTATTATTTAGATGGGGAGAAAATTTAAAATTCCGAGGTGCAAAGAGACTTGGAGTCCTCATGCAGGATACCCAAAGATGAACCCCCAGGCTGAGTCTGTGGTGAAGAAAGTGAATGCAACGTTGGCATTCATTTCTAGGGGAATAATATACAAGAGCAGGGATGTAATGTTGAGGCTCTAGAAAGCACTCGTGGGACTTCACTTAGAGAACTGTGTACAGTTTTGAGCTCAGAGAAGATTTACTAGAATTATACCAGGAATGAAAGGGTTATGGGTAGAAAGCCAGGGAGTGGACCTAAGTAGGAGGATGGATCAGTTCACGATTAGAATGGCAGAGCAGACTTGATAGGCCAACAGGCTTACTTCTGCTCCTATAATCTTGTGAAGAGGAGGTATAGCATTCCTAATCAGGGAGTGTTGTGACTGCATTCAGAGAGGGTCTAATTGTGGGCTCATCTACAGAGGCAGAGTGGGTAGAAATAAGAAATGTACAATCACTCTGAGAGGGCCTAATAGCTACCAGGAGGTGGTGGAACAGATATGTAGACAGATTATGGAAAGTTGCAAAACAGGAAGAAGGATGGCAAAATGACAGCAGAGGTCATGAACTTAGTAACAAAGAAAAAAGGATATATATGCAAGTTTCAGAAAGCTACAATCAGACGACTGAGCCCTGGAAGAATGTAAAGATTAGAGGCAAGTGCTAAAGCAGGGCATTAGAAAGGCAAAAAGAGGCCATGAAATGTTCTAAATGAGCAGGATTAAAGAAAATCCCATGTTACACTTACATTAAGAACAAGAGGATAACTAGGGAGAGGATTGGACCACTGAAGGACAAAGAAGGGAATTTATATTTGGAGTTAGAGGATATGGGAGAGATACTAAATGAATATTTTGTATCAGTGTTCATCAAGGAGAAATATATGGAGATTGGAAGGGAGCATAATGTGGAATTTGCTCATGTGTTGGGCATTTTGAGATCAAGAAAGAAGTGGAGTTGGGGCTTTTGAGGAGCATTGTGGACACCCCTGGGCATGATGGGATATATCCACACTTATTGAAAGGGATGAGTGGAGAGATTGCTGGGGCCTCGACTAATGGCAGAAGACTGGAGAGGAGCTAATGTTGTACCTTTTTTTTCAAAAAGCGAAAAGGATAACCCAGGAAATTATACACCAGTAAACTTCACATCAGGGGTAGAGAAACTACTGAAAAGGATACTTAGGGAGAGGACTTATGCACATTTAGCAAGTCATGGTCAGATTACGGACAGTCAACATGGCTTTGTAAGGGGTAGGTCATATGTTACTAATTTGAATGAATTTTTTGAGGAAGTGACAGAGGTGATCGACAAGGGTAGGAGAGTGAATGTTATCCACATGGACTTCAGTGAGACATTAGATGAGGTCTTTCACGCAACATTGTTTCAGAAGCTGCAGATGTATTGGATTCATGGTGAGCTGATAGTTTGGATATGCAATTGGCTACTTCATAAGAAAAAGCGGTTAGTGATAGAAGACTGGTAATTGGGCTGCAGGCCTGTAACAAATATTATTCTGCAGGAATCAGTGTTGGGACTCCTGTTTTTTAATGATATACATAAATGACCTGGATGGAAAATAGTTGAGTGGGTTAGCAAATAGTACAAAGGTTGGTGAAGTTGTGGATAATGTAAAGAATACAACAGGATATAGATCAGCTACTGAGAAATGGCAGATGGAGTTTCATCTGGATGGGTGTGAGGCATTGCATTTCGGGAGGTCCAATGGAAGTATACAGTTAATGGTGTCAAGCTCTTTAAAGTTTGCAGAGGAATCTAGATGTCCAGGCTAATAACTGATTGAAAGTGACCATGCAAGTAGATAGGGTAGTAAAGAAGACATATGGTATACATAGCTTCATTAGGCAGGCATTGAATATAAAAGTAAAGAAGTCATGTTGCAACTATACAAAGCTTTGGTTAAGCCATATTTGGAATTCGGTGTGCATTTCTGAGGAGGGATGTGGAGGCTTTGGAAAGGGCACAGATTTACCAGGATGTTTTATAGTTTAGAGGGGTGAGTAGACAAAGCAATTCGACAAATGTGGTTTGATTTCTCTGGAGAGAAGGAAGCTGATAGGCCATCTGATAGAAGCATATAGTTCAAGTTTATTGTCATCCAATTGTATCATTACAACCCGATGAAATAGTGTTCTCTGGACCATAGTGCAGTGCAAAACACGTGTACAGCCATAAGACACATACAAACAATACAAAAACACGTTATACATGTACATAAATATTCTTAATAAATAGTAGTCATGGTGAGTTGCACAAAATCACGAGAGGCAATGATAGAGTCAGAGTCTTTACCCCAGGTCAAAAGGATCACACACTAGAGAACATGAGCTTAAAGTGAGAGGAGGAAGTTTAAGGGAGATGAGCTGGGCAAATATTTTACAGAGATTGGTAGGTGCCTGGAACAGGATTACAGGAATAGTGATGGAAGCAGGTACAATAGTAGCTTCTAAAAAATGAAAATGAAGAGGATGGAGGGATATCTACCAGGTGCAAGCAGCAGATTTTTTGTTTGATTTGGATATCATGTACAGCACAGACATGTGGGCTGAAGGGCCTGTTATGTTGTAAGAATCCCCAAACAGCAATAAGAACATAAGGAGAATCATGCTCCTCTTCATCTCATCAATGTTACATAATCTTTTACATTTCTTTGATGGGGTTCAGGTTTCATGTCTCATCCTGGAGTTGGCATTTTGGGTTGTAGCACTGAATAGTGCGTAAAAACAGTCAAACTAGATTGCCCAGCAAGAAGGCTGAGAGTTACTCTCGTCTGGATTATGCAGCTATTGACCTGAATGCATAAAGATGGCTCCTGTCACTTGGACAATTAAGTATCGAGTTGACAATATATTGAAACATGTAACAGAAGAATGAATAGAGAAATTGGAGAATTTATTTTTAAACAAATAAGATTATTGGATCCTGAAATACTCTATTCAGAAACGGTGGCAGAACGAGGATCTTCATTGGCTTTTAAAAGGGAAAATTAATATTTGATTCACAGCTTCACATAGGGCAGAATCAAAAGGATACGTAAATAAGGGAAAAATTCCTTCAGTGAGCCAATGTTCACCAAATGGAGAAAGGCCAGGGGCTTTGAATCACAAATCACATGAATCATTTTCTCACCTCATCATTTTTCAGTGCCATAAAGTAGTAATGGATGTTCTTATTACGGGCATATTCCTTAACTCGGGTTTTGAATTCCTTGTGGTCCAGCACTTCTCCACAATACTCCAGGACAAAGCTATTCCTGCAAAGACACGGCCCACCTTTATTACAATAGCACTTCATTTCCATACTCCCCTCACAATCAATACCTGAAACTTGACTACAATCTCAAGGAGTTTATTGAGGACTTTGGGAAGGGGAGGCCTAGGGACCATGCACCATTGACAGGATTATGGTGAAGAGGGTTAGTAGCTTCAAGTTCCTGGGCATCCAAATATTGGAGGATCTCTCCTGGGCTCTGCATACAAAAGCAACTATGAAGAAGATACACCCTCTACCCTCTGATGAGTCATGAGATTCTACATGTCGCAAAATACTTGATCAAACTTTTCCCGGTGTACTGTGGAAAGTCTACTGATTGGTTGCATCACAGCCTAGTTTGGAAATTCAATTGTCCTGGAATACAGAAGGGTGCAGAAAGTGGCAAACCTTGCCAGGGCCCTCTCAGGCACTTGACATCCCAGCCACTGAACAAATCAAATGAAATGCTGCCTCTGTTAAATCTTTCCCCTCTCTCTCTCTCTTTCCCCTTTCCTATCCCTCAGTCTCTTTACCTTCAACTCCCAACCCCTTCCCTCTCCATTCAGAGAGCTACCCCTCCCAAGCATATCCACCTATGACCTCTTACTAGTTAGCCTGTGCTCCACTCCATGCCCCTTCCTCACTTCTCCCCCCATCTTTTCATTCAGGCACCTGCCTGCTTTTTGCTGATACCTTGATGAAGGGCTATGTCTAAACCATTGGTTACCCATAACTTCCTATAGCTGGTACCTGATCTGTTGAATTTCTCAAGCACTTTTGCATATTTACTTGGAGGAATAGTTTATGAGGAAGTTATGATATCCCTCTTAATGAAATCAGTTGGTACAGAATGTAAATATGAACTAGTTCCATTTCCAATACAAATGGAGTTAATTAATTTCTTCTTCTGCAGCAAATGAAGTTCCATTATTGACTTTAGCAATCTTGAACTTGGGGTGAAGAAAAGAAGTGGACGGTAGGATGAGGAAGACAAAAAGAATTCTATTTAGTATCTCTTGTCTATTAATATATCTGTGTGTAATGGAATGTTAAGCAGCTTAGTGTGGCCTTATGGCTGAAGAGCCCACCTCAAGGCCTGAGACCGCATGCAGGCCAGAGAACCATTATGTTCTGGAAAGGACATCTCCCACAGGCTGGGGGTGGAATGATGGAAGGAGTGATGGTGTCCAATGATAACAAGTTTCACTCACACTGACAACTCTTTATCTGCTCGAAGGCCCCAGCCTTTTCTCTCAGTCAGGATGACTTCCACATCTGCATACTGCCGCCTCTGAAACCTCCGGTTTGTACAGTACTCCCCATGCAGGCACCTTGAGGAACTGAGAAAAGCAAGAACAAATATCTGATGTTATTGCAAAAAGATGCACGAAATCAATTTTTCCTCAGATACATTCAACATGGATCAGTAAGTGAATTAAGCAGTTACCTCTCCTCTTATTCCCCATGTTTGAACATTCCTTTGAAACTTTCATTATATGCATGTCCCTGAATATCTCTATACCTTCTTGACACAGCACACCATCTTATTCTTCTAAAAATACTTTATGGTTTACCAGTAAATCTTAGCAAGTATCCTTAAATGGGCTAAAAGGAAATCATTACTTTCAAAAGATGGTACAATATCTTCATCTCACAATGATCACAACCTACTTCTTGGCAAATTCTGCACGAAATGAATCTCGTTTTACATTGACCTCAACTAGAATTCCAATTTCTTCCACAGATGGAGGTCTCATAATTACGGCAGGGTTAGAGCTTTTAAAAAATCTAACCAATAAATCCCATTTTCTGCAGTTTTCCTCATTAGCTTTGATTCCTCCTTCACTCTGGGCAGTTAATTACCTCCACAAACAAGGTGTAGCATTGTTCTATAAAGGCCAGGAACATACAAGAAAAGAAAAACAAGAACAATAGATGCTGGAACCTACAGCAAACAAAAAGCTGGATCAGGCAGCATCCATGGAGAGATAAAGGGTCCTGATCCAAAACACTGACTGAACATTTCTCTTCACGGAGTAAAAACAGAGATGCTGGAGGAACTCAGCTAATCTTGTAGCGTCCATAGGAGGTAAAAATATATTACTGACATTTTGGGCCTGAGCCCTTGATCAAGGTATGAGTGAAAAAAAAAAGAGACCTTGGGGAAGAGCTCAGGCCCAAAACATCAGTAATATTTCTTTACCTCGTATGGATGCTGCGAGACCAAATGAGTTCCTCCAGCATCTCTGTTTTTACAACAATCACAGCAACTGCAGACTTTCATGTTTCACCACATTTCTCTCCATGGATGGTGCCTGGCCTGCTGAGTTCCTCCAAATTTTCACCGTTTGCATATTTAAGGCGACTCTGGTTCTTCTATCTGGAGTGGCTCATCTAACAATTCATTTCTGGGAAAAGTGAGCAAGAACAAAGCTTTTATCAATTCAGGCATCATAGCTTGCTTCATCTCATCTTGCATTATATGTACAGTTCTTAACTTTCTTTTCTTGTTACTCCCAAGATTTTCAATCTTAACAGTTGAAACTGATTGTGGTTTGACTCAGACACTCACTTTCAAGTCTTGAAAACAGAGTCATTCTATCCCTTTTTCCTGCCCATTTGATAGCCTCCAAATCCAATAATTGAAATATCTTAATTACTAAGTTTTTTAAAATAATTTTTTTATCACTTCACCATAATCATATCAATTATAGAAATATTCATCATTAAAATATACAGTGACATTTTCATTTATTTTCCCTCCTTCCTACCCCCAATGTAAAGTAAGAAATAAAGAAAAAAAACAAAAAAATAAACAATAGAAGAATACAAAAGAAGAAAAGAAAACATGTCCAAAATTCCATATTTAAATATTGTCGTGTTTATACCCTTTTCAATTTAAGAGTTGGAGGTTTCTAATATATTCTTTGTATGGTTCCCAAATTTGTTCAAATAAAGTATGTTTGTCTTTTAGATTGTAAGTAATTTTTAAAAAATGGAATACACATTCATTTCTATGTGCCATTGTTGTATTTTTAAGATGACCTCTGTTTTCCACTTTGTCATTATGCACTTTTTTGCGGCTGTGTCTTTTTTGGGCTCTGTCTAATTTTAAGCCTAATTCTTTATCTTTTATATTGTTTAACAGAAAGATTTCTGGATCTTTTAGTATCTTATTTTTTTGTAATTCTATTTAATATTAAATTTAAATCCTCCCAAAAGGTCTTCACTTTTTTACATGTGCAAATTGCGTGTAATGTTGTTCCAATTTCTTGTTTACAATGGAAGCTTCTATCTGACATTGTTGGGTTCCACTCTTTTAACTTTTGAGGTGTAACATATAGTCTATGTAACCAATTATATTGTATTACTCATGGTTCCTGTGCATAGTTCCTCCCATATTTTGTTCTTTATTCATATATTTAAATCTTTTTCCCAACCTTGTTTGGTTTTATAAATTGCTTCATTTTCCTTGTATTGCAATTTGTTATACATGTTTGTCATAATTTTTTTTACTATTGCGGTATCCGTAATTAAGAATTCATAGCAGCTATTCTCAGGTAATCTTAGACTAGTTCCCAATTTTAATTTTAAATAAATTTTCAACCGATAGTATGAAAATATTGTTCCGTGTGATATTCCGTATTTGTCTTTTAATTGTTCAAATGTTAATAAATTGTTTCCCAAAAAGCAATCTTTTATTCTTTTAATTCCTTTTCTAGCCCATTCTTTAAAAAATAAATGGTCTTTTGTGAAAAGAATTAATGGGTTTTCCGTCAATAGCATTTTTGATAATTTATCATCTTTCACTCCAGATGTATTCTCTTCCATGTTTTTAGTATATGATGTAGTACTGGTGAATTGTTGTGTTGCACCAGTTTCTCATCCCATTTATACAGTAAATTCTCCAGGACTTTTTCTCCTAGTTTTTATAATTCTATCTCAAGCCAATCCGGTTTTTCTCCCATGTGGTAAAATTCTGATAGATATCTTAACTGCTGCCCTGTAATAATTTTTAAAACTTGGAAGCTGCAATCCTCCTTGTTTATACATCCATGGTAATTTTTCCAAAGCCACTCCTGCTTTTTTGCCCTTCCATAAAAATTTTCTTATTAATTTATTCAGTCTCTCAAAAAATTCCCGTTGAGGGAATTGTTAACAATTGGAACAAATATTGTATCCGTGGAAATATATTCATCTTGATGCAGTTTATTTTCCCTAGCCGCTTTCAGGTGCATCCTCCGCCTTGAGGGTGGCTGCAGGAGCGATCCCAGCCTGAAGACTCACCTTTCAGGTGGCAGCCCTAAAAGGCTGCCACAGCCCACCTGAAAGGGCCTGTTTTTCCAGGGGCACCTTGTTGCGCCTCCGCATCTGAAGGAGGCGGGGTGACTGGTGCCACCCATCATAAATATGTGGCATAGCAATGCCATCTTCCCTACCCATAATCCCACATGCAGATGGAACCGCTGTGTTTCCCACGCAGTTTCAGCTGCGTGGAAGTTTATGGATAGGGAAGACCGCCATTACTATGCCGCATTTTGAGCAGCAGAGAGCGGCCCCAGTGCAGGAGCAGCCAGCCCACACCGGCTGACCCCCGACGGCCGACCCTTTCCCGCTGCCCGACAGCCCCCCTCCATGTTGCTTGATAGACCCTGGCTTATCGGGGATGTTGGGGCAGGGGCAGCGGGGAGGGGGGCTGTCATGTCGTGTGGCAGGAGGCTATCAGGCAGCAGGGAGTTGGGTTGCCAGCTGATAGTGTCATCAGACCGCCCCTTAGCAGCCACTTTCAGACAACTGCATTCAGCTGCGTCAGGGGACTTCAGCAAACTGCAGATTATCTCTCCCGGAGGAGGGTTGGTGAGTGCACCTCGGAGGTGCGTCAGGCTTTTTCAGCTGCATAGGGGTAGAATATGCGGCTTTACATCAGGGTATTCTGGCCACCTGAAAGAGCTTCCTATTAGAGTTAATGGTAAATCTTTCCATGTATCTAAATCTTCCTGTATTTTTCTTATTTACGGTTGATAGTTTAATTTATACAAATGATTTAAATTATTATCTATGCTGATACCAAGGTAATGTATAACCTGTGATTGCCATTTAAAAGGGGATTCCTTTTTACATTTTGTATAATCGACTTCATTCACTTCACTTTTATTAATATTAACCTTGTATCCTGATATCTCTCCATATTCTTTCAATTTCAAATATAACCTTTTTATTGATTTATCTGGGTCTGTTAAATATACTATGATATTGTCTGCAAATATGCTAATTTTAAATGCTTTCTCTTTTACTTTTATTCCTTCTATCATAGGATCCTTTCTTATCAAATCTGCTAATGGTTCTATAACCAAAGCAAACAGGGAAGGTGATAATGGGCATCCCTGCCTAGTTGACCTACTCAATTTAAAGTGATCTGAAACATATCCATTTGTTACTATTTTTGCCAAAGGTCAATTATATAGTGCTCTAATCCAATTACTTCCAAAGGCGCTATTTGCCTTGGCGAGTCTGTTGTCTATCTCATTGTCGATCCTTGCATCTGATGAAATGGTGCAGCCGAGATAGGTAAACTGGTTGACCGTTTTGAGTTTTGTGTGCCCGATGGAGATGTGGGGGGGCTGGTAGTCATGGTGGGGAGCTGGCTGATGGAGGACCTCAGTTTTCTTCAGGCTGACTTCCAGGCCAAACATTTTGGCAGTTTCCGCAAAGCAGGACGTCAAGCGCTGAAGAGCTGGCTCTGAATGGGCAACTAAAGCGGCATCATCTGCAAAGAGTAGTTCACGGACAAGTTTCTCTTGTGTCTTGGTGTGAGCTTGCAGGCGCCTCAGATTGAAGAGACTGCCATCCGTGCGGTACCGGATGTAAACAGCGTCTTCATTGTTGGGGTAACAGCGTCTTCATTGTTGGGGTGGAAAAACAACCAACTGAAAAACCTCACAAAGATAAGCGTATACAGAGCCGTTGTCATACCCACACTCCTGTTCGGCTCCGAATCATGGGTCCTCTACCGGCACCACCTACGGCTCCTAGAACGCTTCCACCAGCGTTGTCTCCGCTCCATCCTCAACATCCATTGGAGCGCTTACACCCCTAACCTCGAGGTACTCGAGATGGCAGAGGTCGACAGCATCGAGTCCACGCTGCTGAAGATCCAGCTGCGCTGGATGGGTCACGTCTCCAGAATGGAGGACCATCGCCTTCCCAAGATCATATTATATGGCGAGCTCTCCACTGGCCACCGTGACAGAGGTGCATCAAAGAAAAGGTACAAGGACTGCCTAAAGAAATCTCTTGGTGCCTGCCACATTGACCACCGCCAGTGGGCTGATAACGCCTCAAACCGTGCATCTTGGCGCCTCACAGTTTGGCGGGCAGCAGCCTCCTTTGAAGAAGACCGCAGAGCCCACCTCACTGACAAAAGGCAAAGGAGGAAAAACCCAACACCCAACCCCAACCAACCAATTTTCCCTTGCAACCGCTGCAGTCGTGTCTGCCTGTCCCGCACCGGACTTGTCAACCACAAACGAGCCTGCAGCTGACGTGGACTTTTTACCCCCTCCATAAATCTTCGTCCGCGAAGCAAAGCCAAAGGAATCCAATTAATAAAATTTTCCCGTAATTTGAATTTCTGTAAGACTTTAAATAGATAATTCCATTCCACCCCGTTGAAAGCTTTCTCTGCATCTAGAGTAACTCCCACAGATGGCGTTTCATTTATTTGTGCTGTATGGATTAAATTAATAAATTTACAGACATTATCTGCTGTTGTTCTATTTTTAACAAATCCTGTCTGATTTAGCTTCACTAATTTTGGTACACAGTCTGCCAATCTATTTGCTAGTAGTTTTGCAATTAGTTTATAATCTGTATTTAGCAAAGATATTGGTCTATATGACGCCATTGACAGTGGGTCTTTTCCTGTTTGTGGAATTACTGTAATTATTGCCATTTTACATGATTTAGGCAAATTCTAGGTCTCTTCCACTTGTTTTGTTACCTCTAAAAGGGGCTGAATGAATAGATTACTAAATACCTTATAAAACTCTGTGTTTTGTCATTTGGTAGTGTTATTAATGTATCTTTTATTTCTACAGTTGTAAGGGGTTTTAGCAATTTATTTTGGTCTTCTAATTGTAATTGTGGCTAATTCAATGCTTGATAAAAAATTCATCAATTTTGTCATTCTTTCCTGTATTTTTTGTTTGATACAATTTCTTATAGAATTTTTGAAAATTTTAATTAATCTCTAATGGATTATATGAAATTGTTTATTCTCCTTTATTGCTAAGATAGTTCTTTTTGCTTGTTCTGTTTTAAGTTGCCAGGCCAATATTATGTGGGTTTTCTCTCCTAATTCAGATTATCGTTGCTTTGTTTTCATGATTTTTTTTACCACTTTGTACATTTGTAATGTTTCATATTTTAATTTTTTCTCAGCCAATTCTCTCTTTTTCTCTCTATCTTCCCTTCTCAGTAAATCTTTTTCTATAGTTATTATCTCTTTTTCCAACTGTTCTATTTCCCGATTATATTCTTTTTTAATCTTAGTCATGTAACTAATTATTTGTCCCCTAATAAAGGCCTTCATTGAGTCTCATAATTAATTTTTTACTGAATTTCTATTTATCTCAAAATGTATTTTGATTTGTTGTTCAATGTTTTCCCAAAATTCTCTCCTTTTTAACAATATAGTGTTTAGTCTCCATCTCTATGTTTTCTGTGGAATATCCTCTAACTCGATTGTTAGTAACAAGGGTGAGTGGTCAGATAAAAGTCTTGCCTTATATTCCATCTTTTGAACTCTCCCCTGGATCTGAGCTGACAACAAGAATATGTCGGTTCTAGAATAGGTTCTGTGCCTGCGAATAATATGAGTAATCTCTTTCTTTAGGGTGCTGCTTTCTCCATATATCGATTATTTTCAAATCATGCAATAAGTTTAATGTAAATTTGGTTTCTTTATTATTCTTTTTGTTATCTTCCCGGTTTTATCCATCAACAGATCAAAGCTAAAATTAAAATCCCCTCCTTGTAAAAGATGTCCTGCATAAATTCCTGATCATCTTCATTAGGTGCATAAATGTTCAGCAAGTTACAAAATTCTAAATAAATTTGGCACTTCATCATTACGTATCTACCCACAGGGTCCGTTATCTTAATTGGCAAATTCTTATCAACTAATATAGCAACTCCCCAGGCTTTTGAGTTGTATGATGATGCCACTACATAACCTATCCAGTCTCTCTTCAACTTGCAGTGTTCTAACTCAGTTGAATATGTTTCTTGTAGAAATGCTATGTCTATTCTTTCCTTTTTAAGTAGTGTCAGTAGCTTTTTTTCCCTTAATTTGATTGTGGATTTCATTAATATTAATAGTCATAAACTTCAATGTACTCATCTTACTCCTCTATTTTCAACTCCCTCTCTCCTCTTCGACTCCTCCATCTTCCTTCTTCCAAAATCACTCTTTAAATTATTCTTACTCTTTACTAGACGACACAACTAATAAAAAAACCCCAAAATCATAAAAATGTTATTTTAAAAAAAACATTAACTCCCCTTGTTCTGAATTGTCCTTGCTATCCCGCAAGACAACCACAACTCCTTTTTCTACCTGGTTGTGATATTGACTGCAAACGTCAACAGATTTCGCAGTGGGTAGATTCTCCCCCTTCCCCAGAGAAAACCCTATATATTATTCTTAAAAATATAACAAAGCCCTATTTTTTTTAAAAAAAACTTTAAACATCTATGTTCAAACTATTAATTTTCATATATATATATATATACACACACACACACATATATATATATATATATATATATACACATAATCTTAACAGTCCTTTTAATATTTCCTCTGCTCTTCTTGTTGCTTATTTGGTAATCGGTCTGCAAAGCGATGAGCTTCTTCTGGATCTGAAGACAGTCTATTTTGCCCACCAGGAATTAATACCTTCAACACTGCTGGATGTCGCAACACAAAGTTATAAACTTTTTTCCACAATACCGTTCTTGCTAAATTATACTCCTTTCGTTTCTTTAAAAGTTCAAAGCTGATATCTGGATAAAAAAGTATTTTTTTCCCATTGTACTCCATTGGTTCCTTATTTTCTTTCACTTTTTTCATTGCCAGTTCCAATATTTTCTCTCTTGTTGTATATCGTAGTACTTTTATTAGTATGGAGCGTAATTTCTGATGTGGTTGTGGTTTTGGCACCAATGCTCTGTGGCTCTCTCAATTTCTATTTCTGCTTGGAATTTTTCCACTCTCAAGATCTGTGGGATCCATTCTTTTATAAATCTTTTTATATCTGCTCCTTCTTCACCTTCTTTCACACCCACTATTTTTATATTGTTACGCCTGCTGAAATTCTCTAAAATGTCAATTTTTTGGGCTAATAAATCGTGTGTCTTCTAAATCTATCCATCTTCCAGTTGTTCTCTCAGCTCATTCACCTCCATTTCCATGGCTTTCCCTCTGTCTTCAACATCATCAACTAGTTTCCTCACATCTACCATAGCCTTCTCCATTCTCTGCATTTTTAAATCTGCTTCTTGCGTAACTTTTTTTTATAGTATTAAATTCAGTCCTCAATGTGTCCATTATTATCTTTATTTGGCTGTCAAAATACTCCTTATCAATTGACTGCTTCTGTTTTGTACCTTTTATTTTTTTCCTGTAAGTCTTTATCTTCGTCTTCGTCTTCTTGTTCTAACTCCATTTCGTGGCTCCTTCTTCTGTCGATGTCTCTTCAGCGGCCTCTCCTGCCGCCACTGCAGCGTCCCGCTGCCGGCGTCTTCGCTATGGCATTTCTTTCTTGGGCTCTGCAAGCCAGCATTCCAGACCACCTCGAGGGACGTCGCCGCCCAGCTGTCCACTCACCAGCCTCGCTGATCAGGCCATTCTCTTGTGAAGAGCTCCCTGCTCCCAGGCCTTCATCTTTTTTTTCTGGTGATTTCTTCATCTCCTCTCTGCTTGTTGTTGCAGTCTTTTCCTTCTTTGGAGCCATCCTCAGATTGTTCTTATACTTTTTATCTTGTAAATTTTTTATGTTTTACTTCTCTGCTGTTTTTCTGCCGTTTTTTCCCCAACTTTCTCTGCGGAGGGCTGGTATTCCCCAACCAGCCACTACTCCATCACGTGACCACCCAATTACTAAATTTTCTTGACCACATTTTCTGTGTTATGATAATGTCCAACACCAAATGATTTGATTCATGACCTAGGTTTCTCAACTGAACACAAAAAAAATGTGGAAAGATGGATGCTTTGGACCACCTTAACATTCTGTGCATCCTATGGACAAGAGCCAAGTACTACTACTGATTGCAATTAACTGAATTCCACCCTCCCCCCCACATTGACATTCATCATATATATCTTTGCTCTAAAAAGTATACTGTCTGACCTGCTGAGTTTTCACTTCAATCACTGTGTCTGCAGACTTTTGTGTTTTACTCTTGACATTTGATTGTCTACCAAAAAAACAGCATATTCTATCCAGAGCTGGAGTAAGAATTCAACATTGGCTTAGATATTTAATAATCATCAGAAAAGCATTTACCATTCTATCATGAGTAGCCGATTGAGGCAATCTTCACCACATGCCTGCTCCCCTCGTTCCCGATCCTCCCTTGAGAGTACACATTCACACTGCATGCGCTTGATGTCTCGGTGAGATTTGCTTTTCTTCCTGTACAAGTTAAATGAATCCATTTAAAGTTTGGAAAAGACACATTGTGAAAACCTGGTTGGGCTACACCAATACCTCTATAACTTTTTGACACATTTCTAAAAAAAGTGGGAGTAAAGAAATATTCACTGTGGGCAAGAGATGTCTGAACTTTAAATGCAGCCCGAATTGTCCTGGACTTCCCCATCATTTTTAACTTTTTTGATAGACCAATTCTTCACCCTTCCAACTCCATAAAAACAGATCAAAATCATACAACTTGCCTGCAACTTATCTTTCTTAAAAAAAAACAATGATGATAGCAAGTATAAAGTTACGCGAGTGAATGTTCTCAGGTCCTTTCAAAGAGCCCATGGCACAGGAGAAGTGAAAGTTACTGGGCTTGGCAAGAAATATTGCAAATAGGAAGAGGAATTACTGGAAATATATTAAAAAATCAGCAAGAATTGTAAACTGCTTCTCAATCCTTGTCATTAAGAGTTCAAGTCCCATCTCTAATAGCAAAAGTTGCTCAAACTCTTGAAGTCTTGCCATTGGCAAAAACACTTCAAAGGTCTCCAACCATTTACTCTGCTTCTTTCCACAATATTTTCAAGTCTCTGTGTCATTTCCACTGATCTCTGCAGAAATAAATGGCTTTTCCTTAACTCTGTTTCTCACTCCAAAACTTCCTTTTCAACTTGCTTAGATTAACTGCATTGCACATACTTTCAAATTAGTCATAAAACTCCTTTCATTTAACCTGACTTTCTGTCTCTCTTCTGGAATTCACTCCTCCTCAGTCAGACTCTTTTCTAACCACATGTACCATTTGGTATATATTCTTGGTCTCGAGGTGTGGTCATTCCTTCTCTGCATCTCCCTCATTCTAACTCCACTCTATTTGTGTAAATAGCCTCTTAGAAAGTACATTAGGAACTAGAGATTCTGGAGGAATAACTGAATAGATTTGGCTGTTTTTAATCCATTGCAACTCAGAGCCTCAATCAGAAGATCCAAAATACAGAGAAGCAGTTGAAAGGCTGACGTACTATAAAATATTTGACTCAGGATAGTTTTGATGAAACAGAGTCAAATTATCATAAATTATTCAAATTGAAATCAAAAATTGCAAATTGTGATTCTAAATCAGATTATGGAGAACAAAATGAGAAATACTCATTGGCAATCCTCTCTCAGGGGGAGCATTCAACTGTCACATGATTGCAGTCTTAAAATCATTCACAGGATTAAGCATTTAATCTTGGCTGACTATATCACGCAATATTGAGGGATACAGATTTCACTCACTTGTTTCTCTTAAACAATTAAACTACCTCAAATTTTTAAACTCAAGAAAATATGTACATCTTTTAACCTTCCCCCTTTTTATTTCTTAGTATCATTTTGGTGAATCTCCACTGTACTCCTTTGTGAAGACTGGCATCTTGACCATAACACAAAAACTGCGGGTAATGTGAAGACTGATATGGGAAAAAAATATACAAATCATCATTGTATTTTTATTTTTGAGAAGTGAAATTCTCATCAATATAGTGAAATTCACAGAATAATGCAGCTTTACTCATCTGTCAGCCTTACCCAATCTTGATTATATACAACCTCAGATCCTCCAATGCAGTCTATAAACGGGCCATTAGGAATGGACAATAAATGAAGAGGTTGCCAGTGATATCCACACCCATAAATGAATTAAATCATTCTCATCTTTCTTCCAATTCTTTTTTGCTCATTATCCTAAATCTGTTTTCTCTAATTATTAAATTGCCTTTCAAAACACTTCATAACAATGAACACTTATTTTTTAATTAAACCTTTCCTGAAATGTACTCAGCTTTAAAAGGAACAATTCCAGCTTTTCTAGTTTCTCCAAATAACTGAAGTCTCTCAGACCTCACATTATTCTGGCAAAATCTCCTCTGCATCTTCCCTAGGCTTTCCAGGAAAAAAAATGCAAAGTCTAGAATTAATCATAATATTTGAGTGATTTAAAAGGTTGGCATAACTTTCATTTACACCTTGGGCTAATTATAGTCTAATTAAACAATTAATATCAAACAATACTGAAAAAGTGTTACCTCTCTGTCAGATACAAATTTTCTTCAATTAATTCAAAGTAAGGTGGCATCATTCCCAATTTTGATTGCTCCTTCCACCACTGAGAATTTTTGAATTCTTCCATTTTGCACACAAGAGTGACCCATTCTTTGGTTGGCATTGTGACCAATGGATCAGGTTCAGTGTTGATTTGCTCATAATACCGTGTATCGGCATCACTTTCCAAATCAGTGTCCAGCTCTTCCATCTGTGGCTTCTGGGTCCCTCCTTGTTCATCGTCTGACTTTTTCTCTAGCTCTTTGACCCATGACTCCTTATCTGCCGTCGAGTCGCTGGCTTTTAGCACCAGAGTGGTCCCCTTATTGGAATTGCTAGTTATTTCGTGAGCCTGCAGAGAGCTCACGCCTCTGGGAATGGATTGTGGGTCACGGTTGGCTGTTTCCCAGTTATAGGTTGCAAAGTCATCAGTCATCGAATCAGGTTGTACCTGTCCTTGAACATCTGATCCAGAAATGTCTTGACCCAACTGGTAGTTATTGTACACGACTGATTTAGCTTTCAATCTGGGATCCCAGTAACTGGCTCTGTTACTTTGCCAGCAATCACTCATGTTGCCCAAATCGACTTCCTCTGTTTGACAGCCATACTTTCGGTATAGGCCATAGCTGCTATCTGGCTGCTGACAACTGCTACTAGGTTTTTCTGGTTGGGAGAAGTCCCAATCAAGACTTTCTAAATACTCTGGGCTATGAAAAGATCCCCGATCTTGGACTTGCTGCTGAGGCCAAGGGGCAGACTGTCTGCTGTCTGGCTTTTCCCTAAAATTGTTCTTATCCTCGTGAAATGCCCGAGCACCGTTGTGCTCTGCTGTTAAACTGTCCAATTTGCTGCTAGGTGATTGCAGCTGCTTTTCTGCCAATCCATCCAAGACTGGTGATTGCACTGAGCCAGATTTCTCATTTGACAGAGGGAATTTGTTTTGGTCCACACAAAATTTCTCAGGCTGACTCGTGCTATCTGCCTTGTCAGTCAACAACTGCTGTTTGCAGCTCTTGTGACTCTCATGCTCAGGCGAAAGCTGACTTGAAGAAGCTTGTGGTTGGTCCTCTGGTACTTTTGGGCAGAAAGAATGGCTAATCTGAACTACTTCACCACTCTGATCATAGTCATCAACAATTTCCTGGGGGATAGTTCCAGATTCGACACCATTCGGCTGAAGTACCTCAATGGGGTTCTCTTCTGTTTCTCGCTTATTGCCTTCAACTCCTAAATGGTTCTTTTCTTGCTGATTAGTTCTAGAAGATGATGGAGAAGAAGAAGGAGAAGACATTGGACTCTTTTCTTCTAAAGTAAGAGTGGAATTCTTTGGGACTATCACAACAGACTGCAAGCGGTTCCTAGGGACACTACCGTCATCAGAGTCTGAGCTTGTTTCACTTTCTTCGCTCTCATGTTCACTACTGCTCTTAGCATCCACTGAACAATCTCCATTTTCAGAGCTTACACTGTTGTATTCGACATTCATACAGCTACTATCACAGTCAGACTTGGTTCTAAAATTCCGTAAATTGTGTTCCACTTCATTTGAGCTTGTAAGGTTGGGAGGGCTGAGAGGCAGCTCCATAGTTAATTCTTCATCAGTTTCTTCCTCATCAGAAATATCCATTGACTGCTCTGGTTCCACTTTAACAGAACTATCTGGTTTGGCAACAAGAGATGTTTCTTCATTATTTGAAGATGGAGTTTCAATCTTCACTGACTGCGACTCCTTAGCTTCAGAATTAAAGTGACTTGCCAAATCCATGTATAATCTAACTTTCTCAACCGAATCCCAATTCGGATTGCTGAACAATGCATTTTGTTTAGGTTTGCAACTGCTAAAGCTATTTGTATTGTGAAATAGTTTGTCAATCTTTAGTTCAGAGTCACCTCCTTCATTGCTATGTTGTTCCTCCTGACTATCCACAGCCCTATTTTCAGTTGATTCTTTGGCTGAGAGCTTTACATCCCTCATGCAACTTTCAGGGTCAGCTGAAATGGACACTGTTTCATATAAATTAGAATGGGATACAGTTGTGAACTCACCCAGTTTGGGATAAGTCAAAACTTGTTCTCTCTTGCTGAAGTGTGAAGTGTTGAATTCCTCCATTTTTGCATATGCCAAGTACTTAACCTCATCCGGGCTGGGATGCGGTAAACCTTTCAAAGTATGAGCAATAAAGTGATGTTGGGATGACATTTCACTTGATAAGTCATGAGATGAAACCATAAAATTAGCCTCACAGTGAGATACAACTTTATGTTCATCATCCGATTCTGAGCAAGATGAAACTTTTGCCAATAATCCATGGAACTTAGAAGTAGGTGAAGAGCCAATTATTTCAACAGTGGGTCTTGAGAAGCAGCATCTCCTTGATGAATCTGATGCAAGATGTGGTGAGGTACTTACACAATTGCTTGATTGGTAATCAAGTGAGGAACAAATATCACCTGATCTTAAGACATTTTGTACTGTTCCTGACTTGTGTAGCTCAGGAACCTCTCCGAGTTCATCCTCAGACTCAGAGCATGAAGTCCTTCTTAATTCTCTGTCAGATGGCAGAGGTAAAGTTCTCATCTTATGAGATCTGGAACTCGATACATTTATCCTCGACTTCCGATCCAATCTACTCTTTTCCCAAGGTTCTAATTCAGTTTCTGGTTCAGAAGAGTCCACTTTCATTAATTTCATTTCAAAGCAAGGATACGATTTAGAATGAGTTGGGGTTATTACTGAGTTTTTATCTGGTCTACTGTTAGTCCATGAGTCCAGTTCTATTTCTGCAGGATCCATTTTAACTACCTCCATTTCACAAAATTTATTAGATTTAGTACGAGATCGTGTCACCATTACAATCTTCTCTGATGCATTGTTAGCCCAGGAATCCATTTCTAGTTCAGAGTTGTCCATTCTAATTGCCCCCATTTGATGACAATTGGTTGATTTAGAATTCTGTGGGGATATCCGTGAATTAATATCTGGCTTGAGACTTCTAGAATCAGATTCTAGTTCTGGGGAATCATCCCAAATTGTTTCTGATCCACAACAAATGGGTGTTTTGGAATGAGATGGAATAGCCTTTAAGTTACTATCCAGCTTTGAACATTTCCTCAAGTCTACTTCTGGTCCTGGGGAGCTCTTCTTCAATGAAACCTCATGGCAAGAGGTTAAAGGTTTGGAATGAGATGCAGTCATCCTCAAATAACCATCAGATTTTGAAATTTTTCTGCAATCTAATTCTAGATCTGACAAGTTAGATCTGGCTTCTTCAGGTTTATGACAGGAAATTAATGATTTTGAATGGCATGATGTTTTCGAATGACCATCAGGTTTGGACAATTTTCTCAAATCTAGTTCTAGTTCAGAAGAATTAATTTTAGAGCTTTCAGATTCAAAGCAAGAAACTGGCATCCTGGATACTTTATCTGATTTAGAATAAGATTTAGTCCTTCTAGTCTCCCTTTCTGATTCAGAGCAGGATGAAGTGGCTCTCAGATCTCTATCAGACCTTGACTGGTATTTCCTCAAATCTCTGTAGGATTTAGAATGTAATGAAGTCCTTCTCAAGTCATTTGACCTTGGATGATATCTTCTAGAATCTTCTTCTGAATCCGAACAAGAGGAAGCATCTCTTAAATCAGCACACAATTTGGTTCGGAAAGATTTGCTCCTTTCTGAGTAAGGAGAACCTCTGCGATATCTGTCTTTATCAGGATAATAAGAGCTCCTTGACCAGTCTGACTTTGAATATAAAGAAGGTGCTCTTGGATCTCTATCAGAGCGAGATCGAGATGAACTGAGTCTTTCTTCTCTTCCATATTTTGAGTGTGCTGAAGTCCTCCTTGTATCTCGATCAGACTTTGAACGGCCACTACTCCTCCTTTCTCTTTCAGGTTTGGAATGGGAAGAAACCTTTTCCATCTCATCGCTTCTGGAAACTGTTGGATATTTCTTAACTTCTCGACTGGATTCAACATTTTTTGTGTCATGCAATTTCAAATTAGGTGATTTCCTTACCAAGTCCATCTCAGACTCAGAGTCAGCTGATAATACTTGCACAACTTCTTCTGCCTGAGTAAGTTTCCTAAGCTCATCATTTTCAGAAGATGAAGAGACATTCTTGAACTCCTCAACATTATCATCTTTCCCAACATGGGACGTACCAAAATTCTGATTTGATGGTTTAGTTTCAACAGCAACTTTTATCACAGTTTCAATTGCTCCTGCAGAAAATTTCTTGATGGCTGATTCCACAGGTTCCTCCACTGACGAACTACATGGTTCCCTGTCCGACAAACTTGGAGGTCTGGATGCATCATTCAGATGCTTCTTCTTGAAGTGCACCTTGCTCCATTCAACCTTTGATTTGGATGGAGACGATTTTGTAGTCTCTGGAGCATCAGCTGTATCTGAATCACTTTTACTCTCCTGGTTCCCTTTCACAGAAATCAGTGGCAACACTGGAGGTGGAGTCCTGACTTCATCTAACTCAGATCCAATAACACTTTGGAACCTATTTCGTAAGGTCTTTGTTACATTGAAGGTGAAAGACACCTTCTGACGTCCTTGATCCTCAAGGTTGACCTTTGCTTTGGTGCCTTTAGGTAGAAAGCGACTACAACCTTTTGATGCTTGAACCTTGAGAAAATTCAATACCGATGGATTTTCTGCTTTGATCTGCAATAGTATAGGGGAGACTTTAGGTACAATTCTGCAATATCACTTTATTTTAATTACAATATTAAAGAATTATAAAACCAACATAGGAACTAAAGTTAGGCTACATAGTCCTCAAGTATGTTCTGTCATATCCACTATAAACTTATCTTCACAAAACCTATCCCTTGATTATCAGAAATTTATCAAGATGGAACTTAAAAGTAACAATTGATTAAAGATGCATTGTCATCTTTGGAAATAAGTTTCAAATTTCTATCACACTCTACATGAAAAGGTGTGGCCTCAATTTGATCCCTAATCCCAAATTACTTCCCCTCTAATCACCCTACCAGCTCTCAGTGAAAACTTTCAATCAGGTCATCCATAAAACTTCAAAATTTCTCTTTCAATCTTTTTATTGAAGTTTATAGAACAAGCACACATTGTATAGAGAACACAAGGTTACCAAATATGAAGAATATAAGTATATTTCCAAAAATAAAACATATACCCCTTCCCCATCCCAAATTTCAACAACAATCAAAGTTTGTGAATTATCTCATTATTTAATTCTTGGAACACCAGTTTTCATTCAGGTAAATCTGGCATGTGTGAATTTCACCTGAATGCCTTTTCAACAGGACACAAAGGTCAGAATATGAAGACAAGTGGGAATTCGGATAAAAAAAATACTACACTGGTGGCCTTGATATTTTTTTTTAAACAGAATACTATACTTTCCCCTCCTAAAAATTTAATAATAAATTACAATCCAGAGCAAAAAGTGCTGCAATTGGTACCTGAAACTAGATTATTACCAATATCAAATTGTTATTAAAAATGCAGTTGAAAAACTTAATTAATCATTAAATTAATGCAGGATAGATATGTTGATAAAAGACAAGAGCCCTAAGATAGTGAGAAATTATCTTGGCTTAGAAGATCAAACCATGGAATCTGTTTGGAAGGAGTAAAATAATAGCAAGGGAAAGAAGTTACTAGTGGGAATAGTCTAAAAGCCCTCTAACATGAGACTGTCAGATAAAGGTTAAATCAAAGAATAACAGGACATCTAAAAAAATGATAATTAGAGGCAGCCTTTATCTTCATGTGTATCAGATAATTCAAATCTGTTTACATTCCTTTTTAGGGATTGCTGCCAACACCACCACAAGTTGCCCATCCCTATTTACCCTCAAAATATTGATGGCGGAGAGTTGGTGATGGTTCTCCCTTAAATTTTCAGTGGGAGTTTGAGGAATTTGGCTCAATAATGATGAAGGAACAGTGATATATTTATTATAAGTCAGAATAATGTACGACTTGGGGGCATTGGGTGAAATCTGCATATGGTGGAATTCCCATCTGCCTCATCTTTAAAGGTGTTAAAAGTTTACCGATTTGAGAGGTACTGTCAGAATAGCTTAGATGAGTACCTCCAGTGCATTTTACGGATGGAACATACTGCAACCAGAGGCTAAAAGAAAGGATGTTTAGAGTGATGGATGGAGTGACAATCAAGCAGAAATCAAACTGCTGGAGGAACACAGTGGGCTAAGCCATATCTATGGCAGGGATGGGAAAAGGATTGGAGCACAGAGGAAGTGTGAAGTATGATTGCCAGATGAAGCCAGGTGAGAGGGATGGAGTTGAGAGCCAGCAGTAGATGGATGACAGATGGAAACAGGAAGATAAAGAAGAAAAAGGCAGATGGAACCAAGTGAATGAAGGGAGAAACAGCTAGGAGGGTGACCAGCTGAAATACAAAAGCTATCAGTGGATTAGAGTCCATTCAGACAGTGTGCAAGGTGTTCTTCTAGTTTGCACTAGGCCTTACCCTGGTAGGGGAGAGGGCCAAGGAGGAGTTGTTGTGGAAATGGGAAGTAAAAATGGCATTCAATGAAGATAACAGGATGGCCATTGTGGACAGAACACAAATGCTCTGTAAATCTGTGGTCAAGTCTGCACCATCTCGATGATGAAGAGGAGCACCAAATGAAAAGATGAGGGTGGAAGAGATGCATGTAAGTCTTTGCTTTAGCTGGATGAGCGGTTTAGGTCCTTGGAAGGTGATGAAGAAGGAGGAGTAAGAACACCTCCTGTGTTTGTAGAAGAAGTGGCAGGGGTCAGAGGAGGGATGCGCGGACAACTGAGTCATGAACAGAGCGGTCCATGCAGAAGAATGAATGTGGTGGATAAGAGAAGAGGTGGTTAGTGGAGGGACAACACATAAATGAGCTGGAGAAACTCAGCAAGTCATGCAGCATCCGTAGAAAGCATTAGGAAATCGATGTTTTGGGCTTGAAATCTTCATCAAGAATGCCAAAAATGAGGGCGATACCTGAATAAGATGGGGTGAGGAGCCCAAGCTTGCAGATAATAGGTTGATGCAAGTGGGAGGGAGAAGAAAAGAAAGGAGGTGGGAGGTGATGGGCAGCAAATGGTGAGAAAGATTCTGTTAGGAGAAGGGAAGGAGGTGGGAAGCTGAAGGAAGGAGTGTGTAGGTAATAGACAAGGGAAAGAGAAGGCGAAAAGTCAGGGATGAGGGAAAGTGAGAAGAAGTGGGGAAGAACAAAAGAGAATGGGATGTGGACAGTGTTTCCAAATATTGGAATTTGATATTGATGCAGTCTGGTTAGAGACTGCCAGAACAGAATACAAAGCGATGTTCCTCCAATTTATGTGTGGCCTCAACCAGGCAGTACACAAGGCTGTGGACAATGGAGTGCAGCAATGGAGCATGGAATTGAAGTGGCTGGTCACTGGAAGATCCTTGTTGCTGCAGTGGACAGAGCAAACATACTTAATGAAGCTATCTTGAAGTCTGTGCCCAGACTCCCCAATGAAGAGGAGGCTGCACTGGAAGCATTGGATACAGTAAATGGATTTGCTTGGAAGGACTGTTTGAGACCCTGAATAATAGTGAGGGAGGAACTGTAGGTTCAACTGCAGCATTTCTTGCAGTCACAGGTGTAAAACCAGCAAGGGATTAGTAATTCTATCCAAGATCTTTAGTTTCTGCCTAGTCTTGCTCTGTATCTTCACCTGGCTTGCACCATGTTTTAGGAACACCTACTTGGTGTTGATCCCAAACCATCTGGATTAATCCCAACTTGTTTATGATAGTGTATGAAGAATATGCCAGGACATGAGGTTACAGAATGTGACTGAGTACAGTTCTGCTGGTGGTGATGGTCAATAGATAATTGAGAATGCCCATTTATGAGCTTCAAGATGGTTAAGTCTATTCCATTTGGCATGACATATTGGATAGTCACTTGGACCACTGATATCATGGACAGATGAATCTTCCACAGGTGGACTACCAACAATGAGGTTGTGTAGGTTTATCTCTTTTGTTGGTTCATTCATGAGCAGCTACATAATCATTCTGGCATCTTTATCCTTCTGGACTCAGCCAACTCAGTCAGTGGTGATGCTAAAAAAACCCACTCGATGATAGGTATTGAAAACCATCTTCCAGTGTCCCCATAACTTTCA
Organism: Narcine bancroftii; assembly: GCF_036971445.1. Taxonomy (NCBI): domain Eukaryota; kingdom Metazoa; phylum Chordata; class Chondrichthyes; order Torpediniformes; family Narcinidae; genus Narcine; species Narcine bancroftii. The sequence goes on from NC_091470.1 coordinate 332,090,168, forward strand.
ATTCTTCCTCCAAATATTATCCAATGTGCAGGGGAACTGATTCTGTTGCTGAGGGAGGAGGGGAGGTCATAATCAAATGGATTCAGTGCTTGTGTTTGCTCTGATGGCATCGAGATTTCTCAGGGTCTGGAAATAATACCGAGTTGCTCCATGGCTGTAGGGTAATAGAGGAGTTTGGTACACCATTTTGAAGTTATGATTCTGTGCATTAGACTACATCAGACTGTTGCTTGATATAATCTGTGGGATGGTTCTCTCCAAATGAGTGATTAGGAATTTGCAAGGTCATCTAATTGGGAGAAACTTTGTGTCCAAGTTTGATGCTTAGGTCAATATTGTGTGACCTTTGTGGTTTTATTTTTCTGCTTTAACATTGTACAGGACTGGTCACTTCAGAGAGCATTGAAAAAGCAATGAGGGCAAATTCACAGATTTTCAGGTCAGTTTATAATAACTAGCTTCCAAATGGAAAATAGATTATTTTTGCATCACTTTGACATCATCTTTAAACCTGCTGAAAAAAGGATGCACCACTGTGTCGGGCAAACTAATCTCTACTTCAGAGGCCAAACTTTATTTCTCAGATACATCTTCATATTCTCTTTAGACCATATCCCATCAGCAAACATCAGGTTATTGCCGGTCAAAGTCACAGACCTCATTTCCTCGGTAAGCTTTCCATCCCTCTAGTCTCTGAATTCCACAGAGCCCCTCCACTTCTTCCTCAAACAGAAAGAAGTCCAGACAGTTCCAGCCCACCAACACAATCACTAAGTCAAACTCATTTGCACATTGAGCAACTGGTACTGAGTTGAAAATATTATGACCTCATCTGCCAATTTTCATCCTAGAACTATTGAACATTACAGTACAGAAACAGGCCCTTTTGCTCTTCTCGTCTGTGCCAAACTTTTTCTGCCTAGTCCCAATGTCTTGCACCTAGTCTATAGCCTTCCATACCCCTTCCATCCATGTATCTGTCCAAATTCTTCTTAAATGTTAAAATTGAGCCTGCATTCACCATTTTAGCTGGCAGCTCACTCCACACTCCCACTATTCTCTGTGTGAAGAAGTTCTCTCTCATGTTCCCCCTAAGCTTTTCTCCTTTCACCCTTAACCCATGTCCTCTAGTTTGTATCTCACTTATCCTGAGTGAAAAGGCCTACCTGCATTTACTCTGTCTATTCTCCTCATAATTTTAAATACCTTCATCAAACCTCCTCTCATTCTTCTACAATCCAGGGAATAAAGTCCTAACCTTTTTAACCTTATCCTGAAACTAGGCAACATCCTAGTAAATCTTCTCTGTTCTCTTTCTATCTTATTGATATATTTCTGGTAGTTAGTTGACCAAAACTCCACAAAATACTCCAAATTTAGCCTCACCAATATCTTATGCAGTACAACTTTACCTTAACATCCCAACTCCTAATCTCAGTACTTTGATTTATGATGGCCAAGATGCCAAAAGGTCTCTTTACAACCCTATCTACCTGTGACACCAATTTCAGGGAATTATGTATTTATATTCCCAGATCCCTCTGTTCTACCGCACTCCTCAGCGCCCTAACATTTACTGTATATGTCCTTTCTTGGTTTGCCTTTCAAAATGCAACATCTTACACTTGTTTGTTATATATATTAACGATCTGGAAATAGGGTTGGAGAATTGGATAAGCAAGTTTGCAAATGATACAAAGATTGGTGGTGTTGTGGACAGTGAGGAAGATTACCGTAGATTAAAAGGTGATTTGGGAAGGCTGGAGGTGTGGGCTGAGAAATGGCTGATGGAATTTAATACAGATAAGTGTGAGGTGTTACATTTTGGAAAGGCAAATCTAAATAGGTCATATGCACTAAATGGTAGGCTATTGAGATGTGCAGAGCAACAAAGGGATTTAGGAGTGATGGTAAATAGTACCCTCAAGGCTGATACTCAGGTAGATGGTGTGGTGAAGAAGGCATTTGGAATGTTGGCTTTCATAAATCGGAGTATTGAATTCAAGAGTAGGGAGGTTATGATGAAATTGTACAAGGCATTGGTGAGGCCAAATTTGGAGTACTGCGTACAGTTTTGGCCACCAAATTATAGGAAAGATATAAACAAAATAGAGAGAGTGCAGAGAAGGTTCACGAGAATGTTGACAGGATTTCAAGGTTTGAGTTACAGGGAAAGGTTGTGCAGACTGGGGCTTTTTTCTCTGGAGCGTAGAAGATTGAGAGGGGACTTGATCGAGGTGTTTAAGATTTTAAAAGGGACAGACAGAGTAAACGTGGATAGGCTTTTTCAATTAAGAGTGGGGGAGATTCAAACTAGAGGGCATGGTTTAAGATTGAAGGGGGAAAATTATAAGGGGAACATGAGGGGAAATTTCTTTACGCAAAGGGTGGTAGGGATGTGGAATGAACTTCCGATAGACATGATCGAGGCGGGATTATTGGTTACATTTAAGGAAAGACTGGATAGTTACATGGATAGGAGAGGACTGGAGGGGTATGGACCGGGTGCTGGTCAGTGGGACTAGGAGGGTGGGGATTTGTTACGGCATGGACTAGTAGGGCTGAACTGGCCTGTTCTGTGCTGTAAGTGGTTATATGGTTAAATGCCATCTGCCACTTTTCAGCCCATTTTTCCAGCTGGCATAGATCCCTCTGCAACCTTTGAAAGCCTTCCTCACTATCCACAACACCTCCAATCTTTGTATCATCTGCAAACTTGCTGTTCCAATTTACCACAGTACCATCCAGATCACTGATATAGATGATAAAGAACAGTGGTCCCAGCATCGATCCCTGAGGCACACCACTTGTCACAGGCCTCCAGACTGAGAAGCAATTATCTACCTCCACTCACTGGCTTCTCCATATAGCCAATGTCAAATCCAGTTTACTACCTCACCATGAATATCCAGTGTCTGAACCATCCTGACTAACCTCAAGGTTTTACTAAAGTCCAAAAAGACAACAGCCACAGCCTTTCCTTCTTCAACTTTCCTGGTAACGTACTCAAAAAAATTCTATCAGATTGGTTAAACATGACCTCCTACTCACAAAGCCATGTTGACTATCCCTAATCAGTCCTTAACTATCCAAATACATGTATATCTGAATCTTAGAACACCTCCCAATAATTTACTTACAACTGGTGTCAGGCTCGCAGGCCTATAACCTCCTTTAACCTGTATGTGCTCCATCTTTGAAACTTTCCTTCCCTTTCTGGATCTCTGTCCCTGCTCAGGGGATAGGTTGGAACAAACATCCATTACAAGCCCACAGATTCCCATACTTAATTATTCAAGATGATACTTTTCATCCTGCTTCCTGCAAAGATTCTAATCCATTATCCCAGTTTCTTCATCTCTATAATGTCTGCTACAATGAACATATTTCCCACACTGGTCCATCTTTTATATATTTACGCTCCTGAACCATAGGCTCTCCTATGGAATTTGTTGACAAGTTCCTTGATTGCATCTCATCTATTTCCCTCACTTGTGCTCTCACCTCCTCCATTCCCGATGGAGCAAAGTTTCTCTTTCTTCACTTTACACCTACCAGTCCGTTAATTCAATGTATTATTCCTGCAAGTTTCACCTCCTTCAATGAGATTCTCCCACCAGACACATCTTTCCTTTCACCTGCAGTATTCCAAAGGAGCTGCTCCATTCACTTAAGCCTAGTACCTTCTATCATCCCCATCAACCAATTTCCTTCTCTCAGTCGTTTCCTGTGCAATTACAAGAGATACAATACCTGTCTTTTTACTCTTTTTTTTTCCCCCCCCATCATCCAGTAGGTCAAATAGTCCTTCCAGATAAAGCAGTCATTCTCTTGCATGTCTACTTCAGAGCACTGCATTGTGCTTACTATGTGGTCTCTTCTGCATTGGAAAAACCAAATGCAGGTTGTGTGGATGCTTTGCAGAGCACGTGTTTAGTCTGCAGGGGTGATTCAGATTCCTACTGCCTTCCACTCTAATTCTATATTCCACTTCCATACCAACTCCATTTTGTTTGTGGACTCCTGCAATGCTAATAACATGGCCTTGCGTGAGTTTGAGGCACAACACCTCATCTTTATTTGAGCCACAATGCATCCTCCAAACTCCTTACTAATTATATGTCTGCCAAGTTGACATGTTTGTCCAGGGGCTCTTATACCTCCAAACCAAGACCACCCGTAAATTGGAGAAGCAACACCTAATTTTCTGACTGAGCACTCTCAACTGGATGGCATTAATATCCACTTCTCTGGTTTCTGCTAGCCTACTCCCCATCCCTTTGTCTTTTTCCCTCCAGCTCTCCACTTCCTTCCTTTTCCATTCACAGCCACCCCCCCCTCCTCGTTTGCCCTCTCTCCCTTATCTACCTATTGCCTCCTGCATGAGGGTCTGTGCTCCTGCCCCTCACCCCCACCATTTTGTTCAGACACCTGCCTATATTTTACTCATAGCTTGATAAAGGGCTCAAGCCTGAAATGTTGATTATGTATCTTTATCTCTCCTATATAAAGTACACTGTTTGACTTGAGTTTCTCCAACATTGTGTTTTTCCTTCAACCATGGTGTTTGCAGACTCTTGTATTTAACTCCTTTCTGACTAATACAATCCAAGATATCTTGCTCCCTCTGTTTGTGATAGAAGTGGCCAGTTCAACATAGATCATCCGAGAGGATGATGAAACTCAGGAATTATCAATGGGAGATTAGGAAATGACAGATTTTGAACAAACATTAAAAAACAGGTTCACTGTGGCAGACATTAAAAGTAGCTCAACAATAATAGGATATTAAGGGCAAGATGAAAGGAGGGACTAAAAGGTAGTAGGCAAACTAAAGGCTGACAAATTGAATAGGTTACAATTCTCATTCAAGGATTAGGTTAAAATTAAGCAAAAATTTAAATCCTTACTGCATTCTCGTCTTCTCTGTTGCCGATAACAATGATGAAACAAGCCATGAAAAGAAAAGCACATGGTTAGAAACTTATTCCATTACATTCAAAACAAAGAATACGAAACAGAGAAACAATTTCATTGCATTACACAAATTCTCCGAAGGCATGACTTTCCCCAGTTAGGTCCCACAGAAAGCATAGCATCGTCCGATGGCTTTAAGGATATGGTAATGTTGTAGTATTATAGTACATAACTCAGATGATTCACTATTATCCTTTAGGGAAGAAAATCTTTCCTGCCTTTCCTGCTTGACTCCTGTCCATAACACTCTAGTCTTTTCTTAACAGACTTGAAGAGCGGCTGAGCAAACTACTCAGAAGCCAGCAAATTGTAAATACTACTCACCACCATAACAGAAATTGAGAAGGACAATAAAATATGCCTTTTGCACATTACAGGGTTTAAAAAAAAATTCACAGGGTAATCCTGGGTCACACAACCATGATGAGCATCTTGCATGATTCCCAGTCATGGTTAAAGAAGCTAGTGCTTTTTAAAAAAAAAATCTTGAAAACTATGGCCGTCTGTGCCCAAGATGGTAGAGCCCATGCTTGGCAGTGGACCATGAGAGATCAGGGATTCCAGGTACAGGCAGATTGACACAGAGCACCAGAGCTGGAGAACACTGCTGCTAAAAAGAAGCCTGGAAGATTACTCTTCAGCAAAGATGACCACAGTAGAAGTCAGCGAGGGGCTCAGCGACTGAAAGATCCATACAGGCTGCAGGCTGCTGGAGGTTGACTTGTGAGAATCAGGTATTAGGATCGGGTTTCAAGAGGCACCAGAGGACAAGGACTCTCAAAGGGGCTTCCGGCATTAAAAGCTTCCTAATTTATCAGAGGCTTAGCTCTGGGAGCTCGGGTTTCCCAATGTATTGAACAGGAGGTTGCATGGCTGCAGGAGGGCTGAAGGCAAATCCACAGATATTCAGTGCCTCTGGAGGGTCCCTCTTTTGCTTCTCTTTCTCATTGTTGGAGCGTTGCACAATGCTAATTGCATTTGTGTGCATCTTTACACCAGGAAAAAGTTAACAAATGTTGTGATTATTACTTTATGTATTATTACATGACAATAAAAGGTTGATATTTTCCTCCCCAATCATTCCCACAGATGTAATTTCACCTCAAGAACGATGCCACAGACCTCCACCCCTAAAATGATAAGACAAAATGACTTGATCCAGTGTGTACAAGTAGATGACACATTTTTCTTGTTTATTTTCATTGTGTGATGACATTGTTTAATGGTTTTATTGTATTGTATATGTTCAATGTTCATTGGTTTTGGAGGGGGGTGGGAAGGTAGGGGGGGAAAAAAAGGGGAGAAAATGCCACTGTGTATATTTAAGAGGGAAATGTTTGAATGTACTTTGGTTGATATGATTCACAGTGTGAAAAAAAAAGAACAATGCCTCATATGCCAGGCTGCTGTTTACTGACTTCAGCTCAGCGTTCAACATGATCATACCTCCGAGGCTGGTGGATAAACTGTTCTCACTAGGACTCAACACCCTTTTCTGCAACTGGATCTGGACTTCTTCAAAAAAACCAGTCAGTAAAATTTCAAGTCCCATCACGTTGACCACTGGCACACCTTGGCACACTTCTGTTCACACTGCTAACCCATGACCGTGCTGCCAGATTCAGTTTAAACAGAATCATCAAGTTATACAACAAAGGCAACAATGATGTATCGACTTATAGAGAGGAGGTTGCGAGGCTCGTCAAGTGGTGCAAGAACAAGAACGCAAATCTCATGGTGGAAAAAATGAAGTAGATGATTGCAGAGGGAGATGAAGGTGTGGAGGAAATTTTATGAAGATGACAATGCCACTAACATAATTGACACCAAATCTGTGAAAGAAAGTTTGTGCCAACATTGATACTAAGATAGCTGGCAAACAGCCAGTTTTAATACAGCATCTTTCAGTGAGACATTATTTAGAAGGTAAGCCTTAACACTGGTTATTAAGTTGTAGCCTGAACTGTAGTCAAGGATTATTGATACTTTCTCTTTCATGCAAGATAAAAACGAAGATTTTAATACAAAAAATATAAAGGTCTTAATGTAGTTCTCACAAGTTTATCCAATAATGTAACCCATTGTGCTCTCTGTAATTTCCAACAAAGCTGGTTGGTTTCTGTATAAATATAAATGCTTTCAGAAGTAAATTTCAGAGTCGGATAGGAGTGGAGATTGCTGCTTACTCTCACAATATATCATGTGAAATAAAGTCTGTGAAACAATACTCAAGGTTTCTGATCAATTAATTTCGCTGTCAGAAGATCACCACTCTCCACTGCACATGGATAGCACAAAGTCATGGAGGACCTATCCTGAGCCCACAACACCTCTTCATTGATTAGGAAAGTGCAGTCGCTCATAACTTCCTGAAGAGGTCCCCATCTTGTCTTCATTTTACAGGAGCACAATTGAGAATGTCCTGTCTGGCTGCATCATTGGATGTTAAAGTAGCTGCCAAGCATTTGGACCGGAAATCAATACAATCATTGAAATGACAGAGAAGATCACAGTCTCCCTTCCCTATATTGACAACATTCACCGGGAGCATTGCTTAAATAGGGCTCAAAGAATAATTGAGGATTGCTATCATCCATCACACAGTATCTCTTACCTACTACCATCAGGAAGGAGGTACAAGAGCATCAAAATCAGTATTGCCAGGCTGGAAAATAACTTCTTCCCACAGGCTGTGCAATTGATGAATGATATCCTGTAACTCGAGGTCTCTTATTAATGAAATTGAGCAAATTATTTCAGAATATCTGTACATATTTATTTTATATTTCAATGTATGAGTGTGTGCACACTGCGGTCCAGAGAAACACTGTTTCATCTGGCTCTTTATGTAGTCAGATAATAAACTTGAATCTTGACCCCTCTCTTCACTGTCTATTCATCATTTTTACCAACAGATGTCACTGAAGAGACTACAGTTTAATCAGTGAAGTTTCAGTTAATTGTGAAAAGAGCCAAAGAGTGGGAGCTTTTCCAGGCACTAGCTGCACAATGGGGTTTTTTGCCAAGTCATTGTGGAAATCTGGACACAAAAAGAAATTGAAAGAATTTACAACATGGTATCTACTAGCTTAATTTTACACTGGATGTTCAATTTCCCCAATACAACATCCAGTATGAAGATCATCTTAGGGATCTTTTGATTCCAAACAAATGAATTAGAAGTAGGAGGACAATAGGCCCCTGCAGGCTTTTCCACTACTTTGTAAGTTCATGGCTGACCTGAATGCAAGAGCAGCATGTATATTCCCTCAATTCAAGCCATCTCATACACCAAACATGGTCTCACTAGTGCCCAATATAACAGAAGCATGCTCTTGTCACTTTTGCATTGAATTCCACTAGCATTAAGTAATAACATTTTGAAACTTAACTAATTAATTCCATTAACTGCACACAAACATTTTGCAATTATGCATTAGAACACACAGATCTCTACATCTGAGAACTTTGCAACTTCTCACCATTTAAATATTTAAAATAACATTCTTGCCAAACAGATAATCTTATATTTTTCCACGTTATCTTCCATCCACAGCAATATGCTGCTTTCTACACCATGAACTTTTATTTTCTGCAATGATCTTATGAAATTCCTTCTGGAAACATCCAATGATTTATCTTTATCTACAACACATTTTTTCAAATTAGTCAATCTTGGTTTGATTTTTCTTGTCATAAATTTATTATTAAAGGCAAAATTAACAAGCATAGGGACCCATGGTTTTTGAAGAATATTAGGGATTTGGTTAAGAAAATAGATGTTTAGCAGATATAAGCAACAAAGAACAATTGATTTACTATAGGAGTATAAAACATACAAGAAAAAAAAACACCAGAGTATTGCATAAACAGTGCACAAATAATTACTGAGGACCCTTTTCCATCCATCACACAGTATCTTTGACCCATGACCATCTGGGATTACAGAAGCATCAAAATCATGATTGCCAGGCTGGTTAATAGCTTCTTCCCGTAGGCTGTGTGATTGAAGAATGGCATCTTCTGAGCGAGTCAATTATTGCAAAATATTTATATCTATTTTACATTATATCCTAATGTAGTGTGATTATTATGTGCTGTGTATTGTGTGTGTTTATATTCAGGATGACACCAGAACCTAAATTATTGAATAGACATACAAAATGTAGATCTTTAAAAATAAATCTTGTCCTAAAGTTAATAATCAATTATTCAAATGGATGCCAATAAGGTATAAAGACATTCATGATTTAAAATTAATTAAACAAAATATCCAGCCTGGTGCTGCAGAATATACTCAACGCTACGATTTTACTCAGTCATAAAGGGAAAAAAGGTCGTGCTGTGGCAAAGAAAATGAAGAATCTATTTTTTTTATGATGTTAATTGAATGCTAAAAATTAGCCAGATCATCAGGGATAACTCACCTTTTCTTGTAACCAGTTTCAGGGGAATTTTGATGTCCATCTGAGAAAACATATCCACAAGACTTCTCGTCTCATTCCAAAGTGGTAATTGACAACCAAGATTCCTTTAGTGCTCTATTTGAGGGTTGGGTTTGTATTTCTTTTTGTTCTCGTCCTTGGAGTGGGACATGCAACCAGAAGCCTCTGGCTCAAAGGCAAGTGTTACCAACAGGCTACAATATCCATATTTACAGATAAATTCAGAAAACAAACCGGCTTCGTTGTTCAAGAGTTGAAGCTGCTAAGTCAGCTTTAAAGTGAAAATGATAGTAAAATTAATGCGGTTTTGATATTTTTGGTGATTATTTCATAATATTCGATAGCAGAATCATTCATTGAAATATAAAATGAAACCTTCATGATCAAATTCAGATAAATTAAATAAAATCTAATTGGAAATTTATCTCATAACAAGAGCTCATTCAAAAATACTGCACATTAGAGACCTTGAATATTCCACTGTAATGTTTTTTGTTCCAACTATAAGAGATTAAAAAATCAAATGGATATATAATGTATGGATGTACAGTGCCCACCATAATGTTTGGGACAAAAACATTTTTTCTTTTATTTGCTTCTATGCTCCACAGTTTTAAATTTGTAATCAAACAATTCTTCTTCTTTCTTCTTCTTTGGCTTGGCTTCGTGGACGAAGATTTATGGAGGGGGTAAATGTCCACGTCAGCTGCAGGCTCGTTTGTGGCTGACAAGTCCGATGCGGGACAGGCAGACACGGTTGCAGCGGTTGCAGGGGAAAATTGGTTGGTTGGGGTTGGGTGTTGGGTTTTTCCTCCTTTGCCTTTTGTCAGTGAGGTGGGCTCTGCGGTTTTCTTCAAAGGAGGTTGCTGCCCGCCAAACTGTGAGGCGCCAAGATGCACGGTTTGAGGCGATATCAGTCCACTGGCGGTGGTCAATGTGGCAGGCACCAAGAGATTTCTTTAGGCAGTCCTTGTACCTTTTCTTTGGTGCACCTCTGTCACGGTGGCCAGTGGAGAGCTCGCCATATAACATGATCTTGGGAAGGCGATGGTCCTCCATTCTGGAGACGTGACCCACCCAGCGCAGCTGGATCTTCAGGAGCATGGACTCGATGCTGTCGACCTCTGCCATCTCGAGTACTTCGACGTTAGGGATGAAAGCACTCCAATGAATGCTGAGGATGGAGCGGAGACAACGCTGGTGGAAGCGTTCTAGGAGCCATAGGTGATGCCGGTAGAGGACCCATGATTCGGAGCCGAACAGGAGTGTGGGTATGACAACGGCTCTGTATACGCTTATCTTTGTGAGGTTTTTCAGTTGGTTGTTTTTCCAGACTCTTTTGTGTAGCTTGACGTCCTGTTTTGCGGAAACTGCCAAAATGTTTGGCCTGGAAGTCAGCCTGAAGAAAACTGAGGTCCTCCATCAGCCAGCTCCTCACCATGACTACCAGCCCCCCCACATCTCCATCGGGCACACAAAACTCAAAACGGTCAACCAGTTTACCTATCTCGGCTGCACCATTTCATCAGATGCAAGGATCGACAACGAGATAGACAACAGACTCGCCAATCAAACAATTAACATGTGATTAAAGTGCGCATTCCAGATTTAATTAGAAGTTATTTGTATAGAGTTTGGTGTGACCATGTAGAAATTACAGCATTTTTTATACATAGTCCCCTCATTTTAGGGCACCATAATGTTTAGGACATTTGGCTTCACAGGTGTTTGTGATTACTCAGGTATGTTTAATTACTTCATAGGTGCAGGTATAAGATAGCTACGCTTGCTTCTAAGCATTTGATCACCTTTAGAATTTGTAGTTGCCATTTTTCAATACGAGGACCAGAGCTGTGCCAATGAAAGTCAAAGAAGCCATTATGAGTCTGAAAACAAGAATAAAACAGCAAGAGACATCGCTCAAATAATACCAAAAACCAACTGTTTGGAACATCATTAAGAAAGAATGTACTGGTGAGCTCAGTAATCACAAAGGGCCAAGGTAGACCTCCACTGTTGATGACAGAAGAATTCTCATAATAAAGAAAAATCCTCAAGCGCCTGTTCGACAGATCAGAAACACTCTTCAGGAGGTAGGTGTGAATGTGGGCCAATGACTACTGCCCGCAGAAGACTTCAGGAACAGAAATACAGAGGTTACAATGCCAGTTGCAAACCACTAGTTAACCAGAAACAGGATGGCCAGATTACAGTTTGCCAAGAAGTATTTCAAAGAATCTGCAGAATTCTGGAAAATGTCTTGGGGACAGATGAGACCAAATGAACCTGCATCAGAGTGATGGCAAGAGCAAATTGTGAAGGTGTAAAGGAATTGCCCAAAATCCAAAGCATACCACCATATAGAGAGAGTGCAGAGAAGGTCCATGAGAATGTTGACAGGATTTCAGGGTCTGAGTTACAGGGAAAGGTTGTGCAGACTGGGGCTTTTTTCTCTGGAGCGTAGAAGATTGAGAGGGGACTTGATAGAGGTGTTTAAGATTTTAAAAGGGACAGACAGAGTAAATGTGGATAGGCTTTTTCAATTTAGAAAGGGGGAGATTCAAACTAGAGGACATGGTTTAAGATTGAAGGGGGAAAATTATAAGGGGAACATGAGGGGAAATTTCTTTACGCAGAGGGTGGTGGGGATGTGGAATGAGCTTCCGGCAGACGTGGTCGAGGCGGGATCATTGGTTACATTTAAGGAAAGACTGGATCGTTACATGGACAGGAGGGGACTAGAGGGGTATGGACCAGGTCCTGGTCAGTGGTACTAGGAGGGTGGGGATTTGCTACGGCATGGACTAGTAGGGCCGAACTGGCCTGTTCTGTGCTGTAAGTGGTTATATGGTTATATCTGTGAAACATGGTGGTGGGGGCGTTCTGGCCTGGGCAGCCACAGGTACTGGTGCACTGATCTTCATTGATGATGTAAATGCTGATGGCTGTAACATAATTAATTCTGAAGTGCATAGAAACCTCTTATCTGCTCAAGTTCGAGCGAATGTCTCCAAACCCATTGGACAACACTTCATCCTATGCCAAGACAATGATCCCAAACAAACTACTGAAGCAACAAAGAAGTTTTTCAAAGCTAAAAACTGGGAAATTCTTGAGCCAGTTTCATTCTCCAAGACAGTCACCAAACCTATATCCAATTGAGCATGCCTTCCACATGCTGAAGAAAAAACTTAATGGGACAAGTTCCTGAAACAAGCAGGAGTTGAAGATGGCTCCAATCAAGGCCTGGCAGCACATCACGAGAGAAGATGCTCAGCTCAGCACCATGTCTACAAATCAAAGACTTCAAGCAGTCATTGCATGCAAAGAATATGCATTAAAGTATTAAATATGGCTACTTTAATATACATACCATTGCTATATCCCAAATATTATGGTACCCTGAAATGAGGGGATGATGTCTATAAAAGGTTGTAATTTCTATAAGGTTAAACCAAAATGTATACAAATACACTTTAATAAAACCTGGAATGTGCACTTTAATCACATTTGAATTGTTTGATTACAAATTTAAAACTGTGGAGCACAGGGTCAAATAAATAAAGTGTATTTATCCCCGAAAATTATGGAGGGGACTGTATTTCTTTAAAGAAGGTAGATTTGCCGTTTTGTTTTAATCTCAGTGAGTGGCTGTTGTTCGTGATTTTTGCATGCATGCGTGTGGAAGAACGTGAATGAAGAGTAGAGATAGGCAAGGTGAATCATCATTAGTTGATTACACAACTGATTATAAAACTAAAATTGATTACTTAAAGTTCTGTTTTGGTAAAGTATTGAGGGATTGCTATAGTATAGCTTTTCCGATATTCCATTGAACTGACACAAGAATAGGCTTGATTATAAAGATGTAACCCTATCCACCAACCAAGGTTGAAAGTGGTATTCAAGCAGACTTGAAATTGAGCAATGGCCTCCAGAGATCTGACAAAACATACCCATTTACTATATCTCTGCACCTAGATCATTTCAATTATGAAAGTAAGCTATAAATGGACCCCAAGACTATTGAAAGAGATTTTAATCTTCCTAACATTATGTCTGATTCTTTCCAAACTTAGACAATGGTTAATGGACATTATGTCTTTTCTATGGGTGGGTGGAAAGTCCTCTTTCCATTTAAGCCATATTCCTCTTCTAGCCAGTAATGTAGAAAATGCTAAGGCCTGTTTTTGGTTAGACTTTAAATATATGTTTACATCACTGGAGAAGCCAAACATTGCAATCAACAGACATGGTTCTAGGTCGATCCCAAAAATGTTTTGAAAATAGCTGTCCAATATCCTGCTAAATTGATAATATGTTTTGGTTTTTGTCCCAAGGAGGCGCAATGTCATGCAATGCATTGATATCTGGGTAGATTCGAGTGAGCCTAACTTTAAAAAAATGTACTCTATGCACAACTTTAAATGGAACCAAACAGTGCCTAGTACATAGAGATTAATCATGGATAAGGGCCAAAAATGAAATTCAATCTTCTGAAATAGACATATTAAGATAATTCTCCATTCAGTTTTGATCCTAATTAGAGACTTTTAAAATTAAATATACAAGGCAAATATTATAATTTTATGTACAAATTGTAAATCAAAAAGTGTGTCTATGAAATTCAAATCCAGAAGATAGATATGGAAATACTCAAAGTTTAGAATGAATGTTTAATTTGATAATATTTTTAAAAAGTATCTGCTTTGCAGATTAAATGTCATTGTCAATAGTTGTAAAGGTGCAAAATTTTGTTGGATAAAAAGATAGTTAAAAGTTTTAATTCCTCGACGATTCCATTTTTCATAGCTTGCATCTAAAATGGCGGGTTGGAATAAATGATTGAGGAGAATAGTTGATCTTTCACTATTTTAAAAGGATAATTAGAATAAAGAGAAAGTGGGACTTTTCGTGATAATATTTTGCTCATGCAGATTAAGTTTATATCCTGAAAATTTACTCAAGCATGTAAGTAAAGCATTATCTTTGGTATGGATACCTCTGGAGTGGACACAAAAAGTAAAAGGTTATCTGCATATATGTTCAACAGGTCCTCTAAACAAGCTTCGAAAATCTTCATTTGCTTGTATAGCAACAGCTGTAAAACTACTAAATCAAAAAGCAAAGGGCTCAGGGGGAAACCCTGTCTTGTTCCTTGTAATTAAAAAAAAACTGATTGCTGAGAATTAGTATGAATTGATGCTTTTATAGACGCATATAAAAGTTTTATCAATTGAATAAAATCTGGTCCAAAATTAAATTTTACTAAAGTGGCAAATAGGTGTTCCTATTCATTAGGGTGAATAAGAGAATATTATAAGAATATCTATTTTTAATAAACCCCATTTAGTCTAAATTTATTATTCCTGGTAAAATATTCTCTAATCTATGTGCTAAAATTTTTGATAAAATTTTCATGTCCACAGTGAGTAAAGAAATCAGTCTGTAGGACGCACACTTATCAGGATCTTCCCCTTTTAAAAAAAAACAGAAATGGTAGCCTCACTAAAAGAAGTAGGTAACTTCTTTTCTCAGTTGCACAATAAGTTATTCAGAGAATAATTTTTAAAACTTCACTGGAAATCCATCTGGACCCTGATTGTACAGAGGATATTGCTTTTTGCAGTTCTTCTTGTGAAATTGGAGCATCCAAACTTTGTTGATTTTTCTGGGATATCATCAGTATATCCAAATAATCTAAAAAAAAATCATTCAGGAGATCATATTCATTTTTAAATTCAGAAGAGTAAAGTTTAAAATAGAAATCTCTAAAGATATAATTTACTTTAGAGTGGTTATTGTACCATCAGGGAGATGAAATCCTATTAATTTGCTTTCTAAAATCAAAATAGATTTCTCTTCATGGATAAAAAATTGACTCTTAGTTCTCAATATTGAGTGAAAAGTTGATCAAATTTGGTTTTGATTTCAGTTCTCTTCTTAAATAACTCCAGGTCTCTACTTTGGGCAAATTGTAGGTCAATCTGTTTAAATCGGATTGATCAAATCCATTCTTTCTATCTTGGTCTTTGTAGTTTTATTTAATCAGACTAAAACAATACTCTCTGGATGATCACCACTTTCTCTAACAATGATAGGCTGTATTAATTTGATTAAAATGAATATTTTACCAACATTTTTATATTTATTTCAATCATTACCAATTTTTATTTCTAAGTCTTTCTTTGACACATTGGAATAATCTACTATGTCATATATATATATGCAAGGAAAGAAACCAGTAATAAATAAAAGTTATCTTAAGAACACAAGAAATGACAGAGGACTGTCATTACCCAATTTTAGATTTTATTATTGGGTAATGAACATAAGGAACATGTTATTGTTCTTACAGTTTGATAATAGAGATGACTGCCCCAATTGGATGGAAACAGAATTGAAATCCCTTAAGAATACTTCCTTCCGGGCAGTATTAGGCTCACCTTTAACCCTCCCCTCCACATCCCAAAGTTAACAGAGAATTTAATAATGAGACATAGATTAAATATTTGGAATCAATTTAGGAAAATTTCTGGAATTATGGGATTTATATTTACTATTAGATATCTTAATGATAGAAAAATTGAAGAAAGATTTGAATCAGGTTACCCCTTTGTGTCCTCTTTTTCTAGGACAGTGTGCTATTTCTAGATAGGAAAAGAGCAGGAGTAAGTTCTGCCATTGACAGGATCGGGACAGATCTTTCTCCCGATATTGTTTTCTTGTAAGACAATTCCCTGCAACACGGCCATTTGGGGAATGGAAATTTGCATTACAGAATTCACAAATCAGTACCATAAAATTTTAAGATATGGGAAAAAAATTCACTCTCATGGGATTTATGTGAGGAAAAAATGAACATTAAAAGTACTCTCCCCTCCCCCCCCCCCACCAACTTGCATTTCTTAATGCAGAGATGGCTTCATATTAATGGAAAATTGTGATATGAATTGTTCTATCAGAATGCAATATCCCTGTAACACACAGGTTGCCTGTGTTAACTCAACATTCCTAAAAGCTAAAACATATCGATCTCTGTTGAATATGCTTATTGACTGAACCTCAATAACTCTCCTGGATAGAAAATTCCAAAGATTCATGACAATCTAGGAGAAGAAATTTCCTCTAATTTCATCTTGAATGATACCTTAATGTTCCATGTACCCAAGCCAGTGGAAGCACCATCCCTGTATTCCCAACAAAAGAATTTGTATTTTTTCTTATGAATCAATTATGGCCCCACTCTATTCAATATCTCCTATGAGGCCAATGCTGTATCGTCATGATTTGAATGGTAGAGCAGACTCGATGTGCTGAATGGCCCTGTTTGATGGTGTTATGATAATTCATCCCTAGGTTAAAGGGGTGGGGAGAATCTAATCTGTTGAAGCTGTATTGTACTCTCTGCAGTGCAGTTATTCTTCCTTAGGTAGGGGGACCAAGCATGAACCCAACATTTCAGATGCATTCTCCGAACATGCAACAATCTAAGACTCAATATATTTGATGTCTCAACATCCACAGAATGCTGGAGGTAGAGTTCCAAAGATTCAGCATACTCAATCTTAAATCGTCAATACTTAAATCAAATTGATACCCTTCAACCCTAAGTTTTGCAATCAGGGAAAATAAGTGTATGGTATCATCCTTCATGTTTTAACACAATTTTTACTGCTTCAATGAGATCACTTCTCATTATTCTAAACTTCAGTAAGTACTGGTCCATTTTAGAACATAGCGTAGTACAGGCCCTTCAGCCCACAATGTTGTGACAACCTATAGCAACCTACTCCACAACAATCTATTTTTTATCTTACCTCACATGCATAACCTTCTATAATTTCCTTGCAGACATATGACAATCTAAGTTTTGAATGTTCCCATTGTACCAGTCTCTCCACCACCCCGGCAAAGCATTCCAGGCATTCATCATTCTCTAAGTAAAAAACGAAACTCTGACATCTCCCCTGAACTTTTCTCCACTCAGCTTAAACTGATGTCCTGTGGTATTTGCTATTGTTGCCCCAGGTACAAGGTGCCTCTCATCCTTTGTCGCTCCAAAGAGAAAAGCTTTAGTTCTGTCAACCTTACTTCATGACACGTTCGCCAATCCTGGCAGCATCCAGGTAAATCTCTGCACCTTCTCCAAAGCATCTACATCCTCCCTCTAACGAAGTGACCAGAAATGAATGCAATGTTCAAAGTGTGGTCTAACAAGTGCTTTAGAGAGCTATGACACTACCTCATTGCTCTTAACTCAATTCCTGGACTAACGAAGATTAACAAACCAAACACCTTTTTAACCACTGTTTCAATTTGCATGGCAACTTTGACAGATCTAGAGATCTGGACCCCAAGATATCTCTGTCCCTCCACACTGCTAAGAATTCTGCTATTAACCATATACTTCGCTTTCATGTTCAACCTTTGAAAGAGCATTACTTCATATTTATGTGGATTGAACCCTATCTGCCACCTCTCTGCTTCCTGACTAGATCTATGACAACTTTCCCCACAGTCCATAACACCTCCAGCCTATGTATTATCTGTAAACGTATTGACCCACCCCTCCACTTCTTCAAGTCATTTATAAAAATCACATCATTAGTCACTGACCTCCAAGCAGAAAACCCTCCATTCAATATTATTCTCTGCTATCTGCAGGCAAGCCAATTCAGAATCCAAGCAGCCAAGGATCTTTGGATCCCATGTTTCATGACTTTCTGAAAGAGCCTACCATCTGGGACTTTATTCAATAGTTCCTTGCAAGACAACTCCCAAATCCAGGAATCAATCGAGCATATCTTTGCTGCAATCACTTGAAGGCAAATGTTTTCTTACTTTTATACAAAGACTATAAAATGGCGACTCTCCCACAGCTTGGTTTTCAAGGATAATTGGGGATCTGATTCAGAAAAAGAGAGGGGTATAGCAGGTATAGGCAAGATAGAACAAATGAGGTACTTGTGGTGTGTCAAAATGGAAGAAAAAACTTAAGAAATAAATCAGGAAGGCCAAAAAAAATACACGAAATTGCTTTAGCAGACAATGTAAAGGAAAATCTTAAGGGTTTCTATAGGTATATTAAGAGCAAAAGGATAGTAAGGAACAAAATTAGTCTGCTTGAAGATCAGAGTGGTTAGCTTTGTATGGAGCCAAAAGAGATGGGAAGATCGTAAATGTATTTTTTTCTCTATTAGTATTCACTCAGGGAACAGGCACAGAGCCATGGGAACTAAGGAAAACAAGCAGCGAGGTCAAAAAATCTATACAGATTATAGAAGAGGAATTACTTGCTGTATTAAAGCAAATAAGGGTGGATACATCCCCAGGGCCTGACAAGATATTCCCTTGGACCTTGAGGGAGGCTAGTGTAGAAACTGCAGGGGCTCTGGCAGAAATATTTAAAACATCCTTAGCCATGGGTCTGGTGCTGGAGGATTGGAAGGTAACTCACATCATTTTGTTGTTTAGAAAAAGGTTCCGAAAGTAACTCTGGAAATTATAGGCCAATGACCCTGACATCAGTTGTAAGTAAATTATTGGAAGGGATTTTAAGAGATCAGATATACAATCATTTGGATGGCCAGAAACTGATTAGGGATAGTCAACATGGCTTTGTGCGTGGTAAGTCGTGTTTAACTAATCTTTTAGAGATTTTCGAGGTGGTTACCAGGAAAGTTGACGAAGGAAAGACTATGGATGTTGTCTACATGGACATCAGTAAGGACAATGACAAGGTCCCACATGGGAGGTTAGTCAGGAAGCTTCAGACACTAGGTATGCATGGTGAAGTAATGAACTGGATTCAACAATGGATGGACGGAAGAAGCCAGAGAGTAGTGGTGGATGATGGTTTCCTCAGACTGTTGACCTGTTACTTGTGGTGTGCCTCAGGAATCAGTGATGGGAGCATTGTTGTTGTCTTGTATATCAATAATCTGGATGATAATGTGGTAAATTGGATCAGAAAGTTTGCAAATGACACTAAGATTGGAGGCATTGTGGACAGCGAAGGAGGTTTTCAAAACTTGCAGAGGAATCTGGACCAGTTGGAAAAATGGGCTGAAAAGTGTCAAATGGAATTGAATGCAGACAAATGTGTTGCATTTTGCAAGGACAAACCAGAAAGGACATTCATGGTGAAAGGAGTGGGGTACAATAGAAGGATCTGGAAATACAAATACATAATTCCCTGAAAGTGGTGTCACAGGTAGATAGGGTTGTAAAGAGATCTTTTGGCATTTTGGCCATCATAAATCAAAGTACTGAGTATAGGGGTTGGGATGTTATGGTAAAGTTGTACAAGACATTGGTGAGGGAAAGTTTGGAGTATTGTGTAGTTTTGGTCACCGAACTACAGAAAAGATATTAATTAGAAAGAATGCAGAGAAGATTTACTAGGATATTGCCCGGACTTCAGGAACTGAGGTACAGGAAAAGGTTAAACAGGTTAGGACTTTATTTCCTGATGCATAGAAGAATGAGGGGAGATTTGATAGAGGTATTTAAAATTATAAGGGGGATAGATTGAGTAAACGTAGATAGGCTTTTTTCACTGAGTGAGATACGAACCAAAGGACATGGGTTAAGAGTGAAAGGGAAAACGTTTAGGTCAGTGGGACTAGGCAAAAAAAATTTACCATAGACTAGAAGGGCTTAAGGGGCCTGTTTCTGTGCTGTAGTGTTCTACGGTTCTAGCTGCTATGGATAGCATGGCACAGACACAGGGTTTTACAGCCCTGTTGCCACGCCGACAACCCCGTACAAGTTTTAAATGGGCTGATAAAGGCATTGGTAGTCTTTTTTTAAAAAACATTAACGAACCCATGGACTTTTGTGCCCCTTCTTGGTAGCAAACCAGTGTTTGTGGATTCCTGGGGATCAGGGGACTGGCACAGGGCATCAGCATGGGTAAACAACTCCCTACCCCCCCCCACACCCTGCTGAGAATGCAAAGCCTGCGAGAAGACTCTACAGGGAAGGTGACAGTGGCAGTTGACCAGCAAGGTGCTCAGTGGATGAAGGACTCAACACTTTGCAGGCTGCTGGAGACTGGATCATGGGAATAAAGTATTGGATTGTAAATCATGAAGATGTCAATGTCGAGAAGCACTCCCACGGTAGCTTGGTTGTTAGCAGCAGTTCAGGTTCATTGCCGGAATGAACAGAACGTCCAGTTGCAGAGGATGTGAGAGTGCAGGAGATGAATCCATGGATGCTCAATACAAGAAGCGAATCCATGGACACTTGATGTATCTGAAGGGATTCACTTTCTCTTCTTTCTCTTATTGGTGGGAGTGCCAAGCTAGTGGTGCCTCGGTGTGCCTTTACAGCAAGGAAAAATTGACAAATTTTGTAAATTTATTAATTTTTTAAAACCAAAATAGACTTTATTCACATTAAATAATTTACAAAAGGAAAACCGTTCAAAGTCTCTTCCCACTCTTAGTTTTTTTATTCATAAATTTCCATCACTATTTATTGTTACATTCATTTCCATTACCACCATTTCCACCACTGTGGCATCTTGTCGTTACTCCCTCCTCTGTTATTCATCTTAGCTCATCAAAGCCTGGTAATGGAAGGACTCTAGACCAGGGTTTCTCAAACTTTTTCTTTTCACTCACATACCACCTTCAGTAATCCCTATGCCAAAGGTGCTCTGTGATAAGTAAGAGTTTACTGAAGGTGGCATGTGAGTGGAAAGAAAAAGTTTGAAAACCACTGTTTTAATCATACTTAATTGACTTGTTATGTGCACGGTTTCATAACTTCAAAGAAAGTGGGTCAATGAAAACTTTTCTCAAGCAAAATATTACAGTGTAGCGGCAGTTACGATGAAAGAGATTCACAGCCACCATGTTGGAGGTTCTCAACGACCATTTAATTCAAATCCCGTGCGCGTCCTTTAAGGGAAGTGTGAACTCCGTCCCCGTGTGCCTAAGGGCTAAAGCCACGAGGCAAGAAGGTCTCCTGACGGCGCCATCTTCTCGTGGCTGCCCCGCCACGTGGCAGTACAAGCAGGGCAGGTTCGCCACGAGAATGTGTGCCGCCACAATGGCAACAATTGGGTCAACAGCAGTGGTTCTCAACTTTTTTTTCCCTCAACTCACATACCACCGAAGTAATCCCTCGCTAATCACAGAGCACTTATGCATAGGAATTACTTCAGTGGTATGTGAGTGGAAAGAAAAAGTTTGTGAAACCCTGCCCTTCCCACACCACACCCTCACATTGGCTGCACCAAGCCTCAGTGCATCCCTCAACACATACTCCCCCAGCCTGGAATGTGCAGTCCGCAGTATTCCCGCACCGACATTTCCATGTGCTGAAAGATCAACAGGATTCAGGTAGATAAAAGTACATTCTTCACAGAGTTGATGGGTTATGTTCATCACAGTAAAAGAATCAACAAAACATTCTCAAAGCCCTGTAGTTTCATCAAGGTTTCCTTACTCTCATCACCCTTTCAGTAAAGCAACATTCCACTTGCTTTGTAGTTCTGATACTTGTGCAGATACCCAGAACTCTAAGCACGAACATTTATTAGCCTCAGATTATCCAAATAGTGCTGATTTTTAGCTGCTAACTTCTTGCCATTCATTTAACCTTCTTAAACCCCATCATAGTCTTTGTGTTCTCTTATCTGCATCACCCATTGTCAGAATATATTATAAGCAGTCCCTCCATCTGTCATTAATATAACCCAGGCTCAATCCTAATAATCTTCCAAACTTTATCAAGTTCTTTTGTTTTCTTTTAACCAATCCATTAACCAAAATGTCACTACTAAAACTTGAGTCCTTATCTCGTGCACTAACCTTTTACGTGGGACATAATGGCTTTTTAGTAATCTCTTTATTCTATGAGGCACTTCCCCAAAAAATACAAATAAATCGGTTATGATTACCCTTTCATGTAAGGATGGATAATGTCTGTTATCACTTCCTGCACAACGCACTCCAGCACTTCCCCCAAAACTAATGCGAGACTAAACTGGTCTCTTGTTCCCAGTTTTTCCTCTCTCCAGAATATTTATGTGCATTTGATTTGTTGCTTTCAAAACTGCTGAAACCATCCATAATCTAGGGAATTTCAGAAGTCTTTTTAAAAAAAATGGATCTCTTCCCATACTTTATATCCTTTTAAATATTGAGAACTGTACTATTCACAGTGCTCTTAGCTGTTATTCATGACAAGCTAAATGGAAATATTCTTTTCAATTCCCTTTAGAAGAAACTCCATCAATGTGCTTGTTCTTCTTCCTCCAAAGAAATGGCTTTCTGTGGAGCATTACATTTCCAGGTTGAGTCGATGGTGAAGAGGGCGAATGCAATGTTGGCATTCATTTCTAAAGGGATAGCACACAAGACAGGGATGTAATGTTGAAATTCTATAAAGCACTGGCAAGACCTCGCTTGGAATACTGTGTGCAATTTGGGGCATCGTAATTGAGAAAAGGCCTACTGGCATTGGAGAGGGCTCAGATTTACAATGATAGGTTAGTTTAGGAGGAATGATTATCAGCTCTTGGATTGTACTTTTTGGAGTACAGAAGGATGCCGAGGGGGGTGGAAAGAGAACCTCAGAGGCATTTTGAATGCTGAAAGGCCTGGACAGTGTAGGTGTCTCCCAGGACAAGAGGGGATAATTTTGGGATAAAACACCATCAATTTAAAACAAAGATGTGGAAAAATCTCTTTAGTCAGAGGATTGTGAGCCTGTGGAATTTGTTGCCACAGACGGCTGTGGAAGTGAAGTCATTGGGTGTATTTAAGGCAGAGATTGACAGGTATTTAATTATTCAGGGCATCAAAGGTTATGGGGAGAAAGCCAAGGAGTGGGGCTGAGTGGGAGGACAGATCAGCTCACAATTAGAATGGCAGAGCAGACTCGATGGGCCAATGGGTCTACTTCTGCTTCTATATCTTTTATTAACTGGCTCCCTTGTTTCCTCAACTACACGTCTGCACACCCTGTCGCTGTAAGGATTCCATTCTCTCAATTCTTGCATTTCCATCACATCTGCTCCCAGAACAAGGTCTTCCATGCCAGATCATGAGAGATGTATTCATTTTTTGTCTGGTGGACTATACTCCTTTCCCTCCCACTCTTCCTTTTTCACTTATCTTAATATAGGGGCATGCTTGAGGAAGGGCTCAGGCCAGAAATGTCATTAATATGTCTTTACCTCGTATGAACGCTGCGAGACCTGCTGAGTTTCTCCAGCATTTTTGTGATCTGCAGACCCTTGTTTCCATCACTCCTTTGTATAATTTAGACACATATCCCATAGAGTTCAAGATTCCATTTATTGTCATGTACATAAAATGTACAAAATAGTTTCCTTCGTATGTCCTGTAAAAGCCCTGTAAAGTTCATGGCCTGATTGTTCATTCTACCAAAACATGTATTTCCCAGTTACACTCAAATTAATGTCTTATTTTGTTGCTGTACCCATTTATTTATACCTATACCTTCAGTCTTTTTCTATTTGCATGGATTCTTGTCCCGTTAAATGCACCTCCAGATTTTAAAACTGTACTTCTAATTCAAATCAAAGTAGTCAATGCACCAAATCCTTCTCCCGGTGAGATTTATTAAATACAAGCTCGCAAGTAAGTACGCAGTTAGAAGTAGATATAATTTTTCTATGTAAAGTAATTCTGTATGTACCTCAGGGACATCCTGTATACTCGAGATGAATATACTGTCCACCCTTGGATCTATAATTTGGCCTCACATCAGCTTGTGCAGACAGAACCAGCCTGCAAAATGGCCGACGAACACGGCATCTTTGCAGAGGTGGAGGTAACCTCCACGTGGTGGGAAGACAGGGAATTCTGGTGGGAATGCTGGCAAACCTGGGGTCAGAGCTCGGATGAGACGGGGCCCTGACATCAGTGCCAGGGCTCATAGAAGCAGAGCTGCCAGTGTAATAAACCAGTCTTCAACTTCGACTCCTCGTGTGTATGCTTCCTTCCACACTCGTAGCACACACGCTACATTGGTGACCCCGACAGGTCCGACTGGCTTGATCCGAAGATGATGGATCAAGCGGAGCCAGCGACCATCCACACTGTCTCTCTTCAAGCTTCCGGCATTCTAGGCATCGCAGCTGTACGCATGGTTGGAACAAACCCAATGCTCAGTTCCAGTCTTGCCACAATACCGCCGACAACACCCTCTACTTCTATGTCATGAGTGCTCTCGATCAGGACACAGAGGCAAGGGTCATAGATTTCCTATGGAAGCCTCTAGACAGGGCAAATACATGGCCCAAAAAGAGCGACTAATCTGCACTTTTGGGCTTTTCCAGCGTGAGTATGCCACCCGACTGCTGCATATGAATGGATTGGGGGACAGGGCCCCATCCACCCTAATGAGCGAGATGCTCGCATTAACCGAGGGCCACTCCACGAGATGGCTGATACCACCTCAGAAACCTGCACCAGGGTACTTTTTGACACATAGGGTCCTGATTCAGGGTCCCGGAGCACCTCACCTAGGACAGGGGGGCACAATTCACCTCTGGACTCTGGTTGGCACTGGCAAACTTTCTGGGGATGCAGCTCCACCATACCATGGCACATCACCCGCAGGCCATTAGGCCTAATATTGGCCTGTAATTCCACAGGCACCTGAAGGGTCCCAACTGGGTGGATGAATCCGTACCACACCAAAAGAGGACTTCAATGCCTCGGCGGTGGAGATGGTCTATGGTGCACCTTTAATCATCCCCAGGGAGTTCCTGGCCCCTGATAAATACCCAGAAGATCCCACGACAAACCTGGAGAGCCTGCAGTGGAAGTTGGGATCCTTGGTCCAATGGCAACTCCCACTGCACAGCCAGCCCAAGCATAGTGTCCCGAAGGACCTAAAGACTTGAGGGGTGCACAAAGACCACCATTACAACAAGGGGGCCTACAAAGGTCATTAGAGGCAATGGTTCCACCTTTGTCCTCGACATAGGAAGTAAGGAGGAAACCTTTGCTGTCGACTGCCTGAAACTGGCATATCTGGACTGTAATGAGTCATCTCCACTCCGCCCCCGCGATGCAGGGGCAGGACACTGAATGCTACGGACAATGGTCCAGTTGCCAGTTCTGTGTTGTGCTCTGCACACAGAGACACTAACCAGACTGCAAAAATGGCTAATGAACGTGGCGACTGCGTGGACCTGGTGGGGGGGGGGGGGGGGGGGGGGGTGACACCAGGTGTCATCCCAGGTGACCTCTGCACAGCAGGAAGATGGGGAATACTGGCCAACCCAAGGTCAGTGCTCCGATGACGTGAGGCCCTGCCGTCAGCACGAGGGGCCCCACATAAGCAGAGCTGCCAGTGCAATAATCAGTCTTGGACTTCTCGTGTGTGTGTCTTCCTTCCACACTCATTGTACTGTGCACACTACATACAATCAATTTAGTTGACATATACGTCCACCCTTTTTATCAACGACCTAGTGTAAATGGTGTAATATTGCTGCAAAAAATTTACAGATTTCCTGAGACTGTACCTCCCTCCTCAGTAACCTGTCATTGAGGTCAAGGTACAGCAAAACCACCAGAATCCGGCCTCTATGGGGATTGTTATTAGCTGGATAAGTGAATTTGCCAGTTGTTTGAGATTGTGTTGCATGGATTGGCAAATTGACTGCTAGGGAGCATCAAGTTTAAACTTTCATATTTTTTACATTCATTTTCCACAAATTTTTGACAGTTGCTTGAATTCTGGATAATGAGGATTTTACTGTATTAAGTTGATTATTTTGTAAGCTGAGATGACACACTGAAATCACATCTGTGCCTTGACCTGTTAAAAGTTACAGATTCTCTTTTCAAAGGATATTAGTGAGTTGGTATTCAATGCCAATTAGCTGCTCTCTATAAGAACCAAAGTTTTTTAAAGAGAAAAACTAGAGTTTTAGTATGGGGACTCTTTGCAGGATTCACTCAACAGGACATAGAGTCAAAAGAGACACCTTCCATTAACTAGCCAATTGACTGCCAGCCAACATACAGAACAAAAATGGTTGACTGAAGTTACAAAGTCAATTCAAGGTTTTCCTTCAAAATAACCTAGATGGAGGCATTTTTATCCGAAGAGAAAGTTAAATGCAATATTACGGAGTATTTAGGGTGAATAACATAGGTCTATTGAAAAAGATGCATAAATACAGGAAGGAGAAAGGAATGCTTTTTTTTGGGGGGTGGAGGTTTGGTGAAATGGGGTGACAGGAGTTTCATGCACGGTATCAACATTAGCATGGACTAGATGGACTCACAGGTATACTTTTACATTGCTTAAGAATGGAGGCTGAGCCACTTACTTTGGGTGACAATTTTCAAAAACGAACAACATAGAGGTTCATTGTGGTCTTAAGCAAGTTTATGAAAATTAGCAAAAAATATGAATTGGAAAATGATAGTACATTAAGTTACAATTATTGCTGTTAATTGTGACTGAAATGATTAAAGTAATTGGTTTGTTGTGAGAATAGGAAGCATTCGCTTTAAAGTAACAACTTCCCATGACAATAAATATGAGGATCCAGACCACATCTTGTTCTCGTGTACTGGATGTCAAACAATTGCTGATAAGTTTGTTTCTCCTTCCCTTACTTAGACATATTACCATTATATATATATTTATTAATGATAATTGGCTATGTAAAAATGTAATGGTTGGTTTATATCTTACAAATTTGAGGCTCTGTGGTATCTCCACGCAAGGAGAGCAGAATTACGTATAGAAGAATTTAGAAATTGAGAATTATTATATTGAATTGATAGGCTAATGAATCAATATCAGAAGAGCATACACATCCATTAACAAAATGACATACATTTGAGTGATGTTCTCCTTCACTTCAACCTTCAGAACTTGGAATACTTGGAATCTCCAAGATCAACATAAGAACCAACTTTTCAAGTAAATACATGGGCAATTAATATTTATACAACTTTCCAGAAATAATTGCCAAAAAAGATTTCATATAACCATATAACCACTTACAGCACAGAACAAGCCAGTTCGGCCCTACTAGTCCATGCCGTAGCAAATCCCCACCCTCCTAGTCCCACTGACCAGCACCCGGTCCATACCCCTCTAGTCCCCTCCTATCCATGTAACCATCCAGTCTTTCCTTAAATGTAACCAATGATCCCGCCTCGACCACATCTGCCGGAAGCTCATTCCACATCCCCACCACCCTCTGCGTAAAGAAATTTCCCCTCATGTTCCCCTTATAATTTTCCCCCTTCAATCTTAAACCTTGTCCTCTAGTTTGAATCTCCCCCTTTCTTAATTGAAAAAGCCTATCCACATTTACTCTGTCTGCCCCTTTTAAAATCTTAAACACCTCTATCAAGGCCCCTCTCAATCTTCTACGCTCCAGAGAAAAAAGCCCCAGTCTGCACCACCTTTCTCTGTAACTCAGACCCTGAAATCCTGTCAACATTCTCGTGAACCTTCTCTGCACTCTCTCGATTTTGTTTATATCTTTCCTATAATTTGGTGACCAAAACTGTACACAGTACTCCAAATTTGGCCTCACCAATGCCTTGTACAATTTCATCATAACCTTCCTACTCTTGAATTCAATACTCCGATTTATGAAGGCCAACATTCCAAATGCCTTCTTCACCACACCATCTACCTGAGTATCAGCCTTGAGGGTACTATTTACCATAAATCCCTTTGTTGCTCTGCACTTCTCAATTGTCTACCATTCAATGTATATGACCTATTTAAATTTGCCTTTCCAAAATGTAGCACCTCACATTTATCTGTATTAAATTCCATCAGCCATTTCTCAGCCCACACCTCCAGCCTTCCTAAATCACCTTTTAATCTACGGTAATCACCTCACTGTCCACAACACCACCAATTTTTGTGTCATCCGCAAACTTGCTTATCCAATTCTCCACCCCTACATCCAGATCGTTAATATATATAACAAATAAAAGTGGACCCAGGACCGAACCCTGAGGAACTCCACTAGTCACCGGCCTCCAATTGGACAAACAATTTTCTACCACTACTCTCTGACACCTCCCATCCAACCACTGCTGAATCCATTTCACTACCTCCTTATTTATACCTAATGCCTCCACCTTTTTTCCTAACCTCCTGTGGGGAACTTCGTCAAAAGCTTTACTAAAGTCCAAATAGACAACATCCACAGCTTTCCCTTCATCAACCTTTTTTGTAACCCCCTCAAAGAACTCAATCAGGTTTGTCAAGCATGATCTACCCCTGACAAAACCATGCTGATTACTCCCTATCAATCCCTGTACCTCCAAAAATTTGTAAATAGCATCCCTCAGAACACTTTCCATCAACTTGCCCACCACTGACGTCAGACTTACAGGCCTATAATTCCCAGGTTTGCATTTGGACCCTTTCTTAAACAGAGGAACCACATGTGCCACCCTCCAATCCTTTGGTACCACCCCCGTGGCCAGTGACATCCTAAATATCTCTGTTAATGACCCCACTAACTGTCCACTAGCCTCCCTGAGTGTCCTAGGGAATATTTTGTCCGGTCCACCTTTATCTTTTTTAACACAGCCATCACTACCTCCTCGGTTATCCTTATATGCTTCATGACCTCCCCACTATTTTTCTTTACTTCAACTGGTTCAACATTTTTTTCCCTAGTCAATACCGAGGCAAAGAAATCATTCAAAATTCCCCCCATTTCCTCAGACTTCTCACTCAGCCTACCCTCGCTATCTACAAGGGGTCCAATTTTATCTCACTAATCTTTTACTTTTAATGTACTTATAGAAACCCTTTGGATTTATTTTTACTCTGTCAGCCAAAGCCTCTTCATGCCTTTTTTTGGCCTTTCTAATTTCTTTCTTAAGATTCCTTCTACGCTCCTTGTACTCCTCCTTCAACTTCTCAGCTCCCTGCTCTTTATACCTCTTGTACACCTCCATTTTTCTCCTAACCAAATTTCCAATATTCCTCGAAAACCAAGCCTCCCTATGACTTCCAGCCTTTCCTTTGATCCACACTGGGACATAACTACTCTGTACCCTCAAAATTTCTTTTTTGAATATCCTCCATTTTTCATTAACATCCTTACCTGAAAATATCCTGTTCCACTCAATACTCCCCAAATCCCTTCTTATTCCTTCGAAATTTGCTCTTTTCCAATCCAGAACCTCAACTTTAGGCCTCTCCTTGCTCTTCCCTAAAACTAACAGAATTATGATCACTAGACCCAATTGGTTCTCCAACATTAATGTCCGCTACCTGACCTAGCTTGTTCCCTAACAGGAGATCCAGTATTACACCATCCCGAGTCGGTTCTTCTACTAACTGATTTAGAAAACAATCCTGAACACATTTAACGAACTCCAGCCTATCCAGCCCTCTAACCGTATGGGTATCCCAATCAATGTGTGGGAAGTTAAAATTTCCCATGATCACTACCTTATGATTTTCACACATATACGTTATCTCCCTACAAATTTGTTCCTCTAATTTTCTTGGCCCATTTGGTGGTCTGTAATACACCCCTATTAGCACCCTCTTGCCTCCTCCACCCCTCAATTCCACCCAAACAGCCTCACTGGTCGATCCCTCCAGACCATCCTGCCACCTCATGGCAGTAATGTCCTCTTCATTCTGTACTGGATTCCATAAACTATCTCTGGTTACAGAATTGGATTGTACAAGTGAAAGCATTAATTAAGAGCACAAGTCGTTTATCTCACCCCACAGCAAGCACATCTCCCGCGGACTGAACTTGGAGAGGCATCGATAGCCCAGGTGGCACCTGAAGTTCAGTCCATCCTTCCCTTGAGGGCGATAGAGGGCAAGGAGAAGCATGAGCCCTTGTGAGAAGAAATGAAAGAAAAAAATGTTATCTATTTTTAAAATAACAAAAGGACAAACAGAACAAAATGAATGAACAAAGGAACTGTTACATAGGCAAAGCCTTGTACACAACATTACCCTGGTGATAAAGTCTCTAAATACTTGATGTCAAACTTATCCCATCCTTACACACAGATCATATAGTGAAGAAAAACATTTGACAAGAATTGTTTAACAGTGACTGGGAACACAAAAGATTAATCTGCTGGACATTGCAAGAAAATTAGATGCGTGGCATCAGAAAACACAGAACTGTGATTTTATTTTTCATACGATTACTCAGTAATTCCTTGCCTTCAGCAACACTCCTGTACCTCTGCTGTTAATTCAGGTGCCTTGCATTGTCACGCTGTCAGGCAATCTCCATGTGCTCCTGGTGTGTGGGATTTATTATCAAGCCATAGGAAATCTGCTATAATGAGTTGCAATCAATTTGACCTTTGTGAACCTATACTCATTGGTCCTATTTTTGTAGAAATAAAAGGGTCTGCAAAGCATGATTCAGTTTGCACCTGAAAAATCAATAAACTAGTGGTGCAAAGACTGATGTTTAAGTGAGTCAAAGACAAAGGTGGGTTAAAGTTTTTTCCCAGTGTTACAGTCAGAAGTTCCAAAATCACTCAAAAATTAGCTGAGAACCACTAGATTTTATTGGATGGATGAATTAAGATGATCTGAACGGCTTCCCTAATTTGTAATTTTCTTTGGAGATTAGCCATGGTAAAATATTTTTAAGTTTGGACGTCTCAATTTATCCAAGGCTTCTGATCATTTCCCAAAAGCAAATTACAGCAAAACCCCTGGTATCTGGAATTCAAGCAACCGGCAGCCTCAAGAAACAGGTTAAAAAAAGAGAAAAATACATTTAAAAATTAAAATAAATAATAGGACAAAAATACACGTTAAAAACTGTAAAAGTAAACATTCTCTGAAGTAACACATAACCCTTTGAACAAGATGGCAGCAACTATTCAGCCAGTGGAGTGCCTTGGCCATGCTTTGCTTGTAGCAGCTGTTTGAATAAAATTGTGTGAAACAGCAAAGGCGTTGCCCAGGATGAAGAGCTGCTTGATGCCAGTCACCGTTGAGGCAAATGTCTTAAAAGTGTCTCGTTATCTATGTTTAGAAAAAGTGGCCCCAGTTGGAGGTTTTATCTTTAAACTTGGGAGAAGGGGGTTAATTATTTATAATGTTATTTTTCACCTTTTGGACTGCTCCGTGGAGGAGAGGAACATGCAGATGCAGTGATGGTTAATTTTTTTTTGAATATGGCTGAAAATAAAGTAAAATCCTTTAAGGTTTATATATTCATGCCACGAAGCTTTTCTCAGTGTATATAGTATTTTTGACCTTTAAACTGTTTATTCTTAATGAAGGTGAGTTAGTAAGTTGAAGTAAGTTTGCAGAGTCAGTTTTAAGCAATTAGAAAATACTACCATCTGCCAATCCCTATAGGTGCTGCATACCGGGGTTTTACTGTACCTCATTTTAAAAAGGTATTTATTCCACAATTTCAATAGATATGAAATTATTATATGATTTCTGTGGTTTAATATGTCCACACGAGCATCTTCCCATTTACATTCATTAATGAGGATTTGGATTTGTGTAATATTCCCATCGATACACTCTTATTTCTGTTGCTTTCTCAAAATAGGTTTTGGATGAAGTGGCCTTCCAATTCATTTAAGTTGTAAAAACGTTCACAAAGCTTTGAAAAGCTGTACTTCTGCCAACTACTGTTAGAGCTTAATTTCATGAAGGAATCCCACATTTTTAGTCATTCTCTTTCAGATGAACTTTAAATAAATATTTGAGGACATCCAAAAAATCCCTTAACAGCAATTTTATTAATTTTTTAAACTGCAAAAAAAATTAACAACTAATTTATTTATGTGCTGACTGAAGAGAAAATATTGATGGAATACTAAGCAGTATGGTACTGAAGTCTCATCTTAGATCGTGCACAAATATCTGAAGTGAAATTGAGCCATTGATTTTTTTGGGTTAAACACATAAAGCTGATGCTCAAAAGAAAATAATTCTCCTCCTCTTTAAAAAGTTGAATGGCATCTTTACCAACACCTTAGAAGACAAAAAGTTTTTTCTTCTGACAATTAGCACCTAATCAGCATTGCCTTAGTATTCGGCAGAGAAAAAAAGTACGATAAAGTGCCAAAATGACTACCAATCAGTGGCTTTGACATCCATTATCATGAAGTGCTTTGGGAAACTGGTCATGACGCACGTTAACTCAATCCTACCAGCCAAACAAATCCACAGCTGACACCATCTCCCTTGTTTTCCTTTCAGCCTTGAATACCTGGATGCCAAGGACACCCAAATTAGACTAGTGATGCTTGTAGCCTTGTCCCTCCACTCTGTCCCAACTCACGTGAAGCACAACACCTTATACGCCAGGCTGCTGTTCATTGACTTCAGCTCGGCATTTAATATGACCTCTCCCCAGTTGTCCTTGTTGGGACTCAACACCCATCTCCAACTGAAATCTGAACTTCCTCATGGAAAGACCAGTCTGTCTGGGTGACCAGAGTACTGGCAGACCTCAGGGTTGTGTGCTCAGTCTGCTCCTGTTCATGCTACTGACCCATGTCTGCAACAGAGTCATCAAGTTTGCAGATGACATAGCAATGATGAATCGAAATGCAGAAGAGGCAGAAAATCTTATGAAATGGTGTAAAAATAACAACCCGAGTCTCAATGCGGACAAAGCAAAAGAGAGGATTGTGGACTTCAGTAGGACCTCCACGACACATTAATTGCTCGCCAGTGGAAAGCACCAAGTTCCTCGGAGCGGAGCCCACTTTAAGAAGCAACCCAACTTGGGCATTCAACATCTCCTCATTTATCAGGAAGGTTCCACACAACTGCACTTCTTTGGCTGAGGCAGGTAAGGCTTTCTATAGGAGATCTACTGAGACTGTTGTGGCCGGCTGTACCACCATGTGGAACAGTTGCTGAAGAGCATTAGATCGGAGGTCAATCCACAAGACCATAAACGTGGCAGAGGATCCCCCCATTATCAATGTGATTGACCAGGATCGCTGATTAACCCTTTGGACTCCGGTCATTTTAACCTTCCATAATACAGATGCCTAACCTTTTATCTAGGATTCCAAACACTGGCAACCTCCAAAAACCAGCACTTTTTTGGGTAGTGAAAATACCTGACTGCCTTTTGCTTAACACCCCGCCCCCATCACAACTCATCTGTTGATTGCACCTGTTCCGCTGTCCCCTCCTGTCCATCATCCCCCTGGCCATCCCATCTGTTGCCCCCCCCACCTAATGTGGCAACAGGGGTGAAGTGCTGCTAAGCCTGGAGTTCACTTGTGACGGCAGCTGGCGACAGCTCAATGCAAGAGCAATGGCTGTCTTCCTTACCCATAATGCTTCTGCCGGTTCCAGCTGTGAAGGGGATTATGGGTAAGGAATTCAACCATTGCTCCTGCATAAGCCAACCACTGCCCGCTTCCTTCCCACTGGGTGTGCAGGGTCAAGAGTCACCTTTTCACCAAAGGTAAGAAAAGGCAGGGACAAGAGGTGGGGGAGGGGTCTAAGCCAGTTTTATTTTAAAATTTAAAAAACGCTCGTGATATTAAGGTCTTTTATAGTGTTTATTTATTAATTTAACACCCTGAGCCCCAGTTTTGTGTGATTTTTAAACATCACATTTGCTTAAAAGGGATTGCCATCTTAAAATGATTCCAAAATTCGGAAGATTCTGAACAACAGCAGGTGACTGGTCCCGACAACGTCGGATAAAAGGTTAGGCACCTGAATATATGCTCTGGACTGGCTCCATGGGTTAACTACAGCATGAAAACTAGGATTAACCAGCTGGTGGTTGGGTATGAAACCAGTACCAGAAAACAGGGGCAAGGTGTATATACGCTTGCTGGTAGTCCCTGAAAACAAGGACATAAAGTCCAAGGGTTAAAGAGGGCACACAAAATCAGAGAGGACACCAATCACCCTGCATGCATTTTCAAGCTCCTCCCTTTCAGAAAAAAGATACAGAAGTATCACAGCCAATCCAACAGGCTGAGGAACAGCTTCTCCCACAGGCAGTTAGACAGCTGACTGATTGTCAAAACAACTCTCCGTGACTATTATTTATTAAGAATATTTAAATATTTGTACATTTATAATAGAAGTATATATCTATATATATATATATATATATATATAGATATATAGATAGATAGATATATACAGTTTGTCTGTGCATTACATCTGTACATCTGAGGGCAAAGACCATGTCAGTAGTTCCTCTGTTTGCGTGAAAGCCGCACTGTGATTCTGGGAGAACATTTTCGGCGACACTAGGTATTATTCTATTTAGGAGAATCCTTGCGAAGATTTTGCTTGCAATGGAGAGCAGCGTGATTCCCCTGTAGTTTGAGCAGTCTGATTTCTCGCCTTTGTTTTTGTACAGGGTGATGATGATGGCATCACGAAGGTCCTGAGGCAGCTTTCCTTGGTCCCAGCAGAGCTTGAAAAAGTCATGCAGTTTGGCATGCAGAGTTTTGCCGCCAGCCTTCCAGACCTCTGGGGGGGGGATTCCATCCATACCTGCTGCTTTGCCACTTTTCAGTTGTTCAATTGCCTTATATGTCTCTTCCCGGGTGAGGACCTCATCCAGCTCTAGCTTTAAGGGCTGTTGAGGGAGCTGGAGCATGGCGGATTCTTGGACTGAGCGGTTGGCACTGAAAAGAGATTGGAAATGTTCTGATCATCACCTTTGTTGACCTCACCAAATCCTTCGACACCATGAGTAGGAAAGGGCTTTGGCAAATACTAGAGCGCCTCGGATGCCCCCCAAAGTTCCTCAACATGGTTATCCAACTGCACGAAAACCAACAAGGTCGGGTCAGATACAGCAATGAGCTCTCTGAACCCTTCTCTATTAACAATGGCGTGAAGCAAGGCTGCGTTCTCGCACCAACCCTCTTTTCAATCTTCTTCAGCATGATGCTGAAACAAGCCATGAAAGACCTCAACAATGAAGATGCTGTTTACATCCGGTACTGCATGGATGGCAGTCTCTTCAATCTGAGGCGCTTGCAAGCTCACACCAAGACACAAGAGCAACTTGTCCGTGAACTACTCTTTGCAGACGATGCCGCTTTAGTTGCCCATTCAGAGCCAGCTCTTCAGCGCTTGACGTCCCGTTTTGTGGAAACTGCCAAAATGTTTGGCCTGAAAGTCAGCCTGAAGAAAACTGAGGTCCTCCATCAGCCAGCTCCCCACCATGACTACCAGCCTCCCCACATCTCCATCGGGCACACAAAACTCAGAACGGTCAACTAGTTTACCTATCTCGGTTGCACCATTTCATCGGATGCAAGGATCGACAACGAGATAGACAACAGACTCGCCAAGGCAAATAGTGCATTTGGAAGACTACACAAAAGAGTCTGGAAAAACAACCAACTGAAAAACCTCACAAAGATTAGCGTATACAGAGCCGTTGTCATACCCACACTCCTGTTCGGCTCCGAATCATGGGTCCTTTACCGGCATCACCTACGGCTCCTAGAACGCTTCCACCAGCGTTGTCTCCGCTCCATCCTCAACATTCATTGGAGCGACTTCATCGCCAACATCGAAGTACTCGAGATGACAGAGGCCGACAGCATCGAATCCACACTGCTGAAGATCAAACTGCGCTGGGTAGGTCACGTCTCCAGAATGGAGGACCATCGCCTTCCCAAGATCGTGTTATATGGCGAGCTCTCCACTGGCTACTGAGTCAGAGGTGCACCAAAGAGGTACAAGGACTGCCTAAAGAAAGCTCTTGGTGCCTGCCACATTGACCACCGCCAGTGGGCTGATATCGCCTCAAACCGTGCATCTTGGCGCCTCACAGTTCGGCGGGCAGCAACCTCCTTTGAAGAAGACTGCAGAGCCTACCTCACTGTCAAAAGACAAAGGAGGAAAAACACAACACCCAACCCCAACCAATGGTTATTTTCCCTTGCAACCGCTGCAACCGTGTCTGCCTGTCCCGCATCGGACTTGTCAGCCACAAACGAGCCTGCAGCTGACGTGGACATTACCCCTCCATAAATCTTCGTCCATGAAGCCAAGCCAAAGAAGAAAGAACATCTGTACATGTATTTTACATTGTTCTGCACAGTGAAGTGGAGAATGGTGTTTCATCAGGATGTACCGGTATAGTTGAATGACAAACTTCAAGGTTTCTTTTATTTTGTCACAAAAATCATACATTAAAAATGTAACATACATGATATACTTTAACTTTTGTCTGCCGCAAGGCAAACAAATAGTCAACGTGATCAATGCCTGGTGACCCTAACAAAAGGAGCAAGAAAAAACAGCCCCTTCAGAGACACTGAATGTCCTCCAGAAGTTCTGCAGCTGCAGCTTGCAGTTCAAACAATTCGGAACCCGAGCTCCAAAAGTCTGATACGATCAGGAAATGTTCAGCGCCCGATGCCCTTCAGGAGCTCTTCTTGCTTCACCACCCTCTCGAATCCCAGCTTCATTACCTGGTTCCAATGAGCCAGTTTCCCGTAGTCCATACAGATCCCATGACCGCAAGTTGCCCGCAGGCTGTGTTGGATCGCTCAGCTGTAGAGTCAACTTACTGGTCCACCGCCGTGGTCACTGACCTGTAGGATCATCTCGTCTGCTTCTCCTTCTCAACATTGGAGGGGGATTTGTTCTCCTCGTTTCTGCTGCCTCTTCCATCTGCTGCTCCCAGAGCCTGCAATCCTTTGTGGCCGCTGTCAAGCACAGGCGAAGACCACACAGTTGTGGGATTTTATATACAAAACCACTGGCTCCTTTAACAGGGCATTTAAAACCTGTATGGAGCCACTGGCATTTCAACTGGGCGGTTGAAATCTGTGGAGTAGCACTGTACCTCCACTCTCCCACGTTTTGAACTCCACCTTCAATACTATAGTCTTGTAATGGCAAGAACAAGTACAGAGGGTTCAAGAAGTAACAAGTTCAAGGCATGTGTTAATAGGAAACAGTGGTCTTTACATGTGGGGGAATTCGCAACAGCGAACCCTCTCACGCAGATACAAAGCAACTACATACAAATACAGTACTCGCTACACCCAACAGATTGCTACAAATCATGGTTCAATGCACTGATCGCTACTAATTGCGGTCCTACGGTCAAAGGCGCAGATCATTGCTCATCATGGTTCCCATGGCTAAACGCAGGATAAAACAAACAATACCCATCACCCCTTGCTAACTAGCAGGCACTATATCTCGATTAACTACAGAATATAATTACACTACAACAATGGAAAAGACACAATAGCCCTTTCTGGGAATATACCATGATAAACCCCCCCCCCCAACCTCCACCTGTACAGGAACATACCTTACAAATGACTCTCCAGTGTCATCCACAGATTGCAACTTGGAGGGAGCTAGGGTTTGTTCCCAGGGGAAAAAGAAAAGGAATTGCTTGACATGGTGGATTTTACATCTGGAGGGGCTGACTCAGGTATTCCAAATGAGGCAAGATGTTCAAGAGAGCCAATTGTAATGTGTGCCCTCATTTGTAGGAGGGCTAACCTTGACTGACATGGGGTAATGACTTTCTACCTGTCTGGTCGATGACACTCCAGGAGCAAGGAAATGGAAATTCCTTTCTTCGGAGCAATTTCATATCCAATCTGTTGGATAACCATCCATTTCATTCCTAGCAAACTCATTCCCAGACTTCAGGATCTTCTAGGCCCCTTCTGCAAGGGGATACTTGGTGATCTCACCAACACCTTGTAAACTAGGTTATCGGGTCCCAATCTTTGTACTTAATGACCCATACAAAGAAGGTCACATTGAAAGGCATTCCATCAAGATGAATTCTGCTTTCAATTGCCCATTAACTTTCCCATGATTTTCCCAAATGCCATACACCAGAGGGATAATTTATAGAAGCCTATTTACCAACAGGATCCCAGGAAGAACACAGAAACATCTTGTTGGGTCGCTGGAACTGCAAGACAGCTCTGTTCCCTGCAGCAGCATTGCTCTACCCTTTCTGGTGTCAGAGCTTTGGGAGGTGAGCAAATTTGGTACATTGCAATCACTATGTAATGTGGCAGAGTGAATTAATGTTTTGGTTGGCAGGTGGGGGGGGGGGGTGGGATCAGGATTTGAGCTCCTCGAGACTTACTGGAATTGTACTCATTCATGCAAGTGAACTGTATTAAATCACTCTCCCAACTTGTGCCTTCTAGGTAGTGAAAGGTGTCTGGTGGTGAAAGGATACCCAGACTCAGGCTAGCTCTTGTAGCCATGATATTTACATGTCTGGTGTGGTGGAGTTTCTCGTCAATTGTGACTTTTAGGCTATTAATTATGTTGGACTCAGTGATGGTAATGAAATGAATGTCAGAGTTAGATGGTTGGACTTGCTCTTGTGGAAATGCTCAATGTCTGGAAACCTTTGTTGACTGAATGTTACTTTCCACTTAGGGTTGTCCAGGTCCTGACTTGTGCATACACGTACTGGCTGAAAGTGGAATTAAATATCATAGATTTATCAGTAAATATACTGTTAAGGGTTTTTAACATATATAAATAGGTTTTTTAAAAGAGAGAGATTGTTTGGGGAGGGGGGGGTTAGTGTAA